>NC_041044.1:16820271-17120271 GCF_900634775.1 Gouania willdenowi
CACGTAACCAACAGTCTCACCAAGTTTGACATTTTCTGGTAGAAGGAAGTGGTACTGTTTCTGGGTGAAAACTGGGCTAAACTCATCCACTCCTTTGATGTTGATCTGTACAATTACTGTAGCTGCTTTGTCACCTTTGTCTCTGGCCTCCACTACAAAGCAGTACTCATTTTCTCGTTCATAATCAAAGGCCTGTCGAGTGTGAACGTCACCCGTTAGATGGTTGATGGCGAATGCCTCCTTCCTCTCTGGGTTGCCACTGCTGTAGTCCATGAAGCAAGAAGAAAAAATGGAATATGTAAGCTGACCATAGATGCCTAAGTCATTGTCAATGGCGCGCACGGAGCATGTGTGGGTGAAGGCAGGGAGGTTCTCCATCACACTGCAGTTTAATGTAGGAAACATGAAGTATGGAGCATTGTCATTTTCATCCAGCACTGAGATGAAGACAACCGTAAAGGCCACATTGTGGTTCTCTGAGTATTCCCCACGGTCTGAGGCTCGAATTGTGAGAATGTATTTATTGTCCTCTTCATAGTCAAGTATCTGGTTGACAACCACAAGGCCAGACTGAGGGTCCAACTTGAGGTGATCTTTACTGTTACCAGAAATAATGTCATACCGCAACAAGCCATTGGTTCCTAAATCAGGGTCCTTAGCACTGACTTGGACCAGCGGGGTACCTATCGGGCTGTTTTCACTTACCTGAGCGTGGTACTCCGAGCTAGAAAAGACGGGAGCATTGTCATTGCAGTCTGTCACCGTAACCATGACAACAGTAGAGCTGTTAAGTGGAGGCATCCCTTGATCTGACACCATCACCGTTAAAATGTAGCTCTCAGTGGTCTCACGGTCTAGCGTCTGACACAAAACCAACTTTCCAACGTTTTTAACAAGATTTTCTGCTTGAACCATTTTGACTTCCAGACAAAACCTTTTGGCCTCATTTCCTTGAATGATGGTGTAGTCCAAATGGGTATTTTCAGGGCTCCAGTCTTCATCCTCTGCAGAGAGCGTCAGTAGGGTGGTATCTAGGGGCGTGTCCTCTGAGAGGCTGAGCGTGTACGTGTCCTGATGAAACAAAGGTGCGTGGTCGTTGGCGTCCACAATCACCACATCTATAGAGGTGACAGTAGAGAGCACGGGATCGCCTCCATCTCTCGCCTCGACGAGGAGATGGATCAGGTTGCTATTAGTGATGGCTGTTAAAGGCTTGTTCAAAAAAACTGACCCTAGAAAAACAAAACAAAAAAATAGTGGTGAGGAGGTGAAATTTTATACCAACGCGTTTTGTCCATTTACTGTTGCAGTCTGTTGTCAGAATTCTTATTTTTAGATGCTCACAAAAAAGCCAAAAAATATAGACAAAAAAAAAGTAGATTTAATGTATTCATGTGGGCACTTCCTGCTCATGCCTTACTTTTAAAGTATATACTGGGAGAAATGTTTTCATTACATTACAGTCAGTGCACATGAAACAAATCAAGTATGAAAAATAAATGTTTTCTATAAACAATAGTGTGTAGTGATTCCTGCCTATCGGCTGCTCTTACCATTGTCAGGCTGGATGTGAAAGCCTTGCAGAGGAGACGAAAGCAATCTGTAGCTGATTTTGCCATTTAGCCCCGAGTCGTTGTCTATGGCACAAAGTGACAGAACTAATGTGTCTGCTGGCACCTGCTCTGACAACTCCACCTGAGACAAAATACAATAAAAATCAGTTCTGTAAAGCAGTTTTTCACCTCAAGCCTGTCTCAGTTACACCATAATAGATATGAAACTAATAACTGATGTAAAATATGACGTGATTTGATGGGCTTCCCTTTCTGTCATGAAAATAGCTCTATGATATGGAATAAATCCTCACCGACTATTGTTAGAACAATAGGAAATTTATCAGCCCGTAATCATAATGCCATCTGATTAGTAAAAAGTGATGAAGCAGACACAAAAGAGAAAAGGATGAACTGACACGGGTAAACTTTGAAATGGAATTGGAGAGATTTTTAAATTGAAAATTGTAGCTTCTACTTAAGATTAACATAGTGTTGTGGTGGTCAAGACCGGTCTTGGTCTCGAGACCAAATTTTAAAGGTCTTGGTCTTGTCTCGGACTCTGAAGCATTTTGACTCGGTCTTGTCTCGGACTCGGGCTGCCCGGACTTGGGATTTTCCGTCAAGACCGTTCGAGACCAGCACTAATTCCTGCTATTTTTAAACTTTTTTATAATGTGATAATAACACGGAGAAGAACGGGATAAAACAATCCTTTATTCATTATTTAATCCACCCAGTATAATGACCACAACCTTCCTTAATGTGACTGAGTGACGTGTGTGACACACTCATACGTGTGTGGCTATGGTGTCAGTTTGGACCGCGGAGCGCAAGGGAGATATGAACTAATCACCGGTAAAAATCCCAGTAAAACTCCAGAAAACAATCACCAGTAATAAATATTATCTCCCTGGTAAAGACAGTAGCTCTAATAACTGGTAAAATGATAAACTGGTGATATTACAGCCTGTGAAGGCTGGATAGGGGACGCACTTACTCTGCTTCTGGGTCCTAGTGCCAGCCGAGGGGTGAAGCCTGTTCCGTTTACCGTGTGTACTGAGGTCCGTGTGTGTTTAATAAGTCTGTGTGTGTTTAATAAATCCGTGTGTGTTTAATAAGTCCGTGTGTGTCCGTGTGAAAGTCTGCATGTTTATGCATCTGTCCATCCACTCTTTTCATTATATCCATGTCTTTTAAGGCTTTATTACATAATGTCAGCTGTAGTCAGGGCTGCCGCCATCTTGGTTTATGTCGTCACCAGCGCGTCATCGCCGCAGAGTTGCACGAGCACAGAATGACTTAAATAACTGTAAAGAGGTCTTATATTAGTCTATTATCTTTTTAAAGTGGTGTTTTTTTTTGTGTCTTTAGAATCCAATTACATGTATGTATATAATATGTTCCCCACAATATAAACAGGTTCACAATATAATTATTTTTTATAGTTTCTGTTTCCACTGTATCCAGAATAATAATAATTCTCAACAAGAACTATTGATTAATTTGTTACATGACTTTTCCAGGGTTTGAGTTTGTTTTATTTAGTTTCACATCTACCTGTAGCTCTATGTTTTTTACACTGATGACAACTTGTTTGTAGTTTTATGTCAGAAAGTTTCACTTTTACAGTTACAGTTGGAAACCTTTATTAATTGAATATCCTAGTTACATTACAGCAACCAAATTAAACTATATCAACTAAGTGAATTAATAAAAATGGCCTGTGTAAAGGCTTTTTCAAACTAAAAAAAATATCTTGTGAACTCTGTGACCTGTTGACCTGCACAACTCAAAGAATCAGAATCAAGAATCATTATTTCTTGGCAGAAATGCTTTTAAACACTTGCTGTACATTCAGCTGACATGAAAATCTTGTTTTCAAATATGTAGAATAATTGTGAATTTATCAGTAGCAGTAGTAGTTTTAATATTTTAGTAAATTTTTTGCAGGCACCTTTTTTGTCCGTCAAATGTATTTAAAATAAACTAAAATTAAAGAGAGAATGTTATTTAACTGTTGAACCTTGCCATAATTTTATTTATTTATATATTTTTTTAAATTGAAAAAAAAAATGTTTATAGTCTTGGTCTTGGTCTTGGTCTCGGCTTGTCTCGGTCTTGGTCTTGACTCGGTCTCGGCTCCCGAAAGTCTTGGTCTTGTCTTGGTCTCGGTGCATTCTGGTCTCGGGCAAGTCTTGGTCTCGGATAGTGTGGTCTTGAACACAACACTAGATTAACATATCAGGAAATAGGGCCCTTACATGGGGGTTGTATTTGTTTGATCACATTAGCAATAAAAAGCATGATGCAAGTGTAATTTGCTAGTTTGCAGTCAAAGTTTGTCCTTAACACAAGCTTTAAAACAAGTACATTTGCTTTGTGCCCCTGTTTGATGACTTCAAAGATGTTTTGGTCTGACGTATCCCTTCACGCAGTGATAGTTTTAGTGGCAAAACAGTGATGCAGTGTACAATGAGTTTAGTCTGATGATCTTTACTGACAGGAAAACCTCCATCATAATCATCATTATCAATGTTTCTGACCCTCTGTCAGCTGATACGGCAAAAGCAGACCACATTCTCTCTTGTTTGCCCAAACTAGCTTTCTTCGACTACCTTTTATGTCTCCAAAACTAACGTTCTCATTAAGCTTCCGATGTGGCACTGAATTGTCTTGGGGCATTTTGGAGGTTCTCATGTCTTAAAAACATATTGAAAATTTAGTACCATAGCAAGTATTGATCTAAGAGCCTCATAATGGCAGAAACAATAATAAAACAATTGGACTGGATTGAGAAAAAGGGAGATAATCATCTAGCGACGTGCAAACAAAAGTCCATTTGAGTTGCGAACAAGGCTCATCTGCTCATACCTTGAATAATTAAGAACTATTCTTTAAATGCACTTTGCTTTTAAGCATTCTGGGGAAATAAAATAGGAGACTTTTATGAACTAAATATTGAAATCTCTGACCGTTTAGCTTATCAAAAAATGTTATCGGTACCTGGTAGGTGATCTGGGTGAAGACTGGAGCATTGTCATTGACATCTTGCACTTCAACATTGACCTCTCCTGAGGTGAGGTGCAGTGAATCAGATGCCCAGATGGTCAGAGTGTACTCGACCTGCTCTTCATAGTCCAGGGCCTGAGTCAAGGTAATGATTCCAGTGTATTGGTCAATAGCAAATGGACCATTGGTGCTACTGTTTTCTGAAAAGCTGTAGGTGATGGTTGAGCTCAGGTCAACATCATTCGCAATCACTTGTGTGACCATGTGACCTGCTGGCAGATCTAAACAGGGAACAAAAAAGATGGAGATTGAAGGTGTCCCAAGAGTGAAACTTCATCTTTAAAGAAATGAATGGGTGATGAAGGACTGGCTCACTTTCAGCTATCTGCACAGGCTCTATGTGTGGGATGGCTGGGCTGTTGTCATTGACATCCACCACTTGTATCCTAAGTGTGGCTGTGCTGCTGAGTGCAGGTTTGCCTTTATCCGTTACCTGTAGAACCAGCCTGAAAAATAGTGATGGCAAAGAAATATCCAACTATGTTGAATAATGAGGTACTTTAAGCAGGGATATCGGAAAACAGTTACTTAGTGAGATTACAGCTTAAACTTCCTTATAAACAAGATACCAGTGTTGCTTGGTGGTTTTTCAATGGAATTAAATTCAAATTAAAGGTGCAGTCCGCAATAGCGGAAAGCTGGCAAGACCTCCTCTAAGCTCCACCCCATCCTGTATGCTTGCATCAGAGCTCCGCCCAAAGCCATGCCTCCACATGCTTGATCCCACTTAAGACACCTCAGGGGAGATGAGAGCCGACTCAGCACATTTGGAGTGTGCATGTGGGGAGGAGGGACAGAGGGGGTGTGAAGACATCTGATTGGTTCTTTCCATTCGGACAGAAAAGCAGGAATTGGTCAGAGTTTTTACAGAATTGCAGCTGCTACAGAGGTCTGGTTCTTTTTATTGCTTTTTCCAAATGTATAATGTATTGACTACTCTCAGGATGGAAGGGCCATTTCAGGATTGTGGACTAAAACTTTAATGGAACTCCGACAAAAATGTTGCACATAACCCTGCAGTGGAGCGATCCTCAAAGTAGGATCTGATATATTATTCCTTATAATACAGGCAACAGAAGAAACCCTCGAGACATGTACAGGTTGAACCTACTTGTAAGAAGGGGTGATCTCTCGGTCCAGCAGTGTATTGGTCACTAAGATGCCTCGCACAGAGTCCAGAATGAAAGCAGTGTTTTCGTTACCAGTGAGGATTGAATATTCCACCTTCCCATTCATACCACTGTCAGCATCAGATGCAAACACCTGTTCAAATTACAACAGGTTAGAAATACTGTAGTATCACCGGGAGCATCCCAGTAAGTTAACCAAGCTATCATATGACGATCTCTTTGATGTCAGAAATGGTTTCCATATTGAGGACCTACCTGCATGATGTAGGTGTTATGTACTTGTCCCTCCCAGACAGCAGTCCTGTAGCTGCTTTGTTCAAACTTTGGGTGATTGTCATTGACATCCAGCAGAGTGATGGATACAATGCAGTGAGCGGTCTGCACTCCGTTATCTGCCAACACCACCAGATGGATCTTAGGGCTCACCTCAAAGTCCAGAGAGTTGTCCCTCAGCACTCGGATCTCACCTGCAGAAGAAGACTTCAGATAAAAAATCTAGAACACATTTGATACAAACACTGAAATACAACCAAACTTTTTTTTCTCAATTGGTTGCATTATGTTAGCAATGGAAACACCAATTCCATATGGTGCAGGTACTTTTAGAGAGTAAGTAAATGGGGATCATCACTGAATTGAATCCCATTAAACTGCCTTAAATGTTGGATTTTAACTGTTTTCGTTGATCAATCTGGATTTTAGGATTTAGAATGTACGCCATTTATAAGAACAAGGCTAACAATTGAAAATGAGAAGCAAGTTTCAAGTGCAACCAACCTATGAGTAACTAAATCCCAAAACCACTTGATGAATGTATTTGGGTCTGAAGTAGAGTTGTTGATTGATTATTGTCCAACTCTTGACATTTAAGTTAAATTATTTATTTTAAATACTTTAACTTTTAAATATGTACTTATACATTTTAAATATGTTATTGTAAAAATCTAAGTGACTGTCCTCTATGGTAGAAACCCAACTATTAAAATCAAATTTTGCTATTGTGAAACTGTGGCCAATGACATTTTGGTGGCTTCCTATGTAATGAACCAGCACTGTCGGCTCCGCCCCTCCTATAAAAACTAGCATCTGTCAACTCTGCAATCTGCCTACAATCAAAACATTATTTGAATTTCTAGTCTCGACGTATGTTGAGGGTTCAGTTACTTTTTAAAGAAAAAACAGAGAAAAAATAACTATTTGAAAGTAAAAATATCTTTGTCAATGAATGTTCTATGATTGATGTATTTGACTTTCAGGGAATTATACCGAAGTTCAGAATGCAAATGTAACACTTGCTCTATTGATGTAAATATGGACTAAATTATAACCATAAATCTAAACTCTGTTTTTGGACAACAAGAAAATAAAACCAAAGAAAAGACTTAAAATTACCTGTTTGACTGTTGATGGAAAAAATATTGTTCTCGTTGCCACTAAATATGGAGTATGTGACTCTCTGTTGGCTAATGGTTTGGTCACTGGCCTCCACTTTTACAATCCAAGTGCCTTTAGGAAGGTAAGATGAAGACATGGATGAACTTTCAGAGGTGAAAACAGGAAAGAATGAGAGGTAACATAAACATACCAGCTCTGCAGTTCTCATTGAGAGTAACATTGTACGCTTTGCTAGTAAACTGAAGTCCCTCATGTTCTCCTTTGAGATGGATGAAACCCAGGCAGGTGGAGGTCAAAGCAGGAAGTCCTCGGTCTGAAACCACAACTTGCAGCTTCCTCCCAGAGAATCCTGCCCTAACTCGCCTCCTCAGTGAAATATCTCCAGTCTCAGTGTTGATGTCAAACAGATTCTCCTCATCAGGCAACATGAAGTGGATGGTCCCATTCTCCCCCTGATCCCTGTCTGTTGCTGTCACCGTGGCAACGATCTGGTTTGGTGAAGTTCTGATGGAAACCCATGCATTGAAGGGATTCTGTCCACAAATGGGTACGTTGTCATTGACATCCTCTACCTGGATGGTCACTGATGCCATGGAGCTGAGTGGTCCCTGAGTGCAGCCATCGGTGGCTACAGCTCTGAAGGAATACTGGGCCCTGCTCTCTCTGTCAAGAGACATGGTGGTCTGGATCACTCCTGATAAAGGATCTATTGAAAAGGCTCCCTGGCTGTTGTCTTCAGCCAAGGAGTAAGTGACTTCTGCATTGAGTCCTTCATCGGGATCGACGGCACTAACCTTCAACACGTCGACTCCTGGTGGAAGGCCTTCACTGATGGAAGCGTGGTAGTTTTTCTGGGTGAAGGAAGGAGTATTGTCATTTACATCCAGCAGAGCCACCAGGAGCAGAGTGGAGGAACTGAGTGGGGTGGGGCCGTAGTCACAGGCCTGTATAACCAGGGAGTAATTCCTAGTCTCTTCTCGGTCTAGGAGTTGTGTCGTGCTGACGGATCCCGTGTGACTGTTAATGATGAACCGACCTGTAAAATCGTCTCCTAGAATTGAACATAGAGAGGTTTGTTCTCATTCTTTTACTTTGAATGTAAGATGTATTGTAGGCAGGCCTGGGCGATATATCAAGAGTCAAGATATACAGTTTTCTATTTCAAGATATAGAAAACTACAATATTGCCTATATCGATATATATTTTCTGTAGCTTATGTTGTATCAAAATACTTGTTTTAGGAGTCGCTGCTTTAGCTACTTCTCAGAACAGCATGAAAAGCAGAGTTAGATGGATTGCTGAGTGCGTCCTAACCTAGAACTACCACTAAACAAACCACACAACAGAACTTACTCACACATGCTGTCCCTTAAAAGACAAAAAGCCAAAAGTGCCACATATTCTGCAACTGTTTGTTAATAAATGTGCCTGTGTGACATTTTGCATCAGCAAATTTAACCCTGTGTTGCATTTCTGGTCAGACTTCATTTGAAATAGAATTATCAAGATTTATATTGCATATCGCCTATTTGAGAAAAAATATTGAGATATTAGTTTTGGTCCATATCGCCCAGCCCTAAATGTAGGAGAAAGAAAATTTCTAACATTACATTAAAAACCATGATCTGGGCTGTTTACCCTTGATAGAGTAGTGTATGGTGCCATTTTCTCCATGATCGGCGTCCGATGCCTGGACGGTGTGGATGACTCCAGGAGGGAGCATTTCTGGCAGACTGATCTGAAAGGTTGACTGCATGAACTGTGGAGGGTTGTCGTTGTCATCCTGCACAGAGCAAAGCACTGTGGCTGTGGCCGACAGAGGCCGAGTGCTGCTGTCACGCGCTTGGACTGCAGACAAGAAAATCACAATTATTTTCCCCCCATCCCAAAACATTTTTCAGGTTGTACCTCATTATTGTATTACCCTCCAGAATCCTGTAATCTAAAAAACAACGTCTCTGAATTCCTTTAGTTCTTGCTGCTGTTTTTGAATTATTCTCAGAGACAGTATGTTGTTGGCTGCATTGGGTCACTGAGACCATGCTTGAAAAATCTAAGTGGAAAAGTGACTGCAGAGAGGACTTTGCTCTCCCACAAGTTTCTTTCCTCCCTTGGAACTGTGTTCCAAAAGCTTTTGATGTGTATTTTGTGGGTAAAAATCGAGTGTTTGCTCAAATTCTCTTGGCTCTTTATCGGAGGATAGTGTACAGTAAGTATCGATGATTAGTCAGTACGTACACTGTGAAAAAAAAGGAGTGATACTCCACTTCTGCAATTGAAAGACAATTTTCAGTTCTCATTGCTATATTCTTTACACTAGTTTAGTTTGGTTAAGAGCAGCTGTTACAAACATAACAATGCTAATACTTTTCAAGTGACATACTATTACACTCTTCTCTACGGAAGAGGATTAGGGCGACTAAAAAAACAAACAAACAAAAAAACAGAGCCAATAGTGAGAAAAAAAAAGGGCGAGTAGTGGAAGTAATCTTTTTTTGTGTCTTAATTATTATTATTATTATTATTATTAATATTATTTATTTTATCCTTGATTTTTTTTTGTTTCCAGTCCTCTTTTTTTTTTTATCTTTCTTTTGGAACACCTGCAAGCTCCTCCCACACAGAACACAGGTGGAGACAAGCAAGGCGTCCCAAAAGCAGAAAAAAAAAAGGACTGAAAAAAAGATTACTTCCACTACTCGCTGTTTTTTTAGTTTTTTCCCTGTTTTTTATCCTTCACTACTGGCTCTGTTTATTTTTTATTTTTTCTTCCAGTACTGTCTGTTTTTTTTTTTTTTTTTTATTATTTAATGGCCCTAATCCTTTTCCGTACTTCCCACATAGCACCAGCTTAAAAAGGTAATTATTGCTTTTAGTTTAGAAGAAAAAGTGAAAATAGAAAAGTGCTACTAGGAAAAAAAATCTGTATTTAATCTGAAATGAACCTGCTTCGTTGACACCTTAATTTTTACAGTGAATTTCTTGCAACCACAGCTGACAGTATTTTACAGTAAATCCTTTGCATTTTCTTTTACAGTATGATCTGAAAAATGTGTCTTTTGTATTTTTTTTTTTTTTTTCTTTTCTAAAAAAATGTACATGTTGTACACCTTCTGTATAAATACTGCAAATCATTTTTGGAAACCGATAGCACAAATTATAACAAGATGTTTTTTTTTAATGCTGTTAATTTTAGAAAGTGTAAACAATAAAAAGATATTTAAAAAAATATCACTACCTACCAAGGATGTAAACTAGATTAGCTGTTATAAATCACAGTGTGCACAGTCTTTGATTTAGATCTTGATCAAAGAACCATTTTAGTGGAAATGGCAGCCTCATCTGTAATAATCACATATTTGAAATGTGTGTCTGCTTAGTTAATGGTAACACCACAGCTGTATTGCCTTCCTCTCTCTGCTCTGTTGCCAGCAGCCATTAAGGGGGAGAGAGATTCAGCTTTTTTCACTTACATTTCTGATGATCATGTACTCACTGTGCACCACATTCTGCTGCAGTCTAGCTTCCATTTACTTAAAAAAAAAAAAAAGGTTCACATTGATGTTACTGGGCTGCTTTATGAACAAAAAGAGCTTTGTTCTCAGGATAAGTGTAACTTAAAAAACTAATCACAGGGTCGCCAGATGCCTTCAAGATAAAAAATATTATTTGAACAATTTGAGCCAATTTTTGCATATCTTTACCCTTTTTCTGCAACTATACCAAACTTGCAATATTTTAACCTATTTTCATCAGTTTTTCTTGCTATATTTTTGCTCCTTTTAATGCATTTTTGCTACATTACTCCCATTTATGCCACTTCTCCATCAAATGTCAATGCCTTTTCTGCACATTTTTATCTACTTTCAAGACATTCTCGGCACTTATAAACTCTTTCCACCACTTTTCCAATCTAATGTTGCATATGTTGACCCATTATTGTCACTTTTAACCTCTTTTCACCATATTTCATGCTTACTTTTGCCAATTCAACCACATATACGATTTGTCATGTCCATTATTTGCCAGTTTAAACTAATTGTCCCTACTTTTTCTGCCACTTTTAGTGACAATAGTGAACCCTTTTAACCACTTTTTCTCTCAGTTTTTGGCTCAAAAGTTTGAGAACCACTGTTCTCATACAATAATGATATTTTCATATTCAAACTGAATAGAAGACCAACCTGTAGTGCTGCTTCGCCAGTTCAAGCACAAGCATTGAACTGCTTTTGTTTTGAAAGAGCAACAGAAAACACAGCACTGGTTGAATGGTTCAGCAGTATTGACCTCTTTAAAACCTTTGATTTGTAAACCTCTTTTTTGTTTGTTACTCACTTGAAGCTAACAAGTATGGATGTGTGACCAGAGAAAGTGATAGAAATATTTCCCATCAAGTTTTATGGGCGTTCAGCACAGCCCACACACTTTGTTATCGCAGACATTTAATGGACTAAATTGTTCATTAGACTGTACAAATATTGTGCTGAAACATCTGAGAACACTTTAGTTACTAAACACTGCTGAATGGTTAGAATGTAATTAATGAGTGTACCCATGTGAAAGAGTCCGGGTGTAGCACAGCACTCAGGAGAGCTTAGATACACCATAGCTCGAGCCTTTCTAGGGTCTGGTGTGTCTCTTGCATAAATCAATCTGCTGAATAAAGTTGCTGTAGGCACACATTGACTTCTTTATGACTCTGGCTGTGAAGCTTGAAAAGAGATTGAAAACATCAGGCACTGAAAGACATTTTAGTTTGTGATTCAGACCACAGAGTGTATGTTACTTCAGCATTTTAAAGACATACAACAGTTGATCAGATGTTCCTTATATTCAGGTGTGCAAATAAGCCATAAACCCTAGGTTCCCAAAGTGGGGTACGGGTACCCCCAGGGGTACGCAAATTGTCATAGGAGGTACGTGAATGAAAATTAAAAACAATGACAACATTGGAAATTAGAATATAAATAAAGCAGTTAATGTTAATGCTAGGTTAATGCTAATGCTAGGCTAATGCTATTACTAAGTGAATGCTATTGCTTGGCTAATGTTAATGCTAGGTTATTGATATTGCTAGGCTACTGCTAGGCTAATGCTAATGCTAGACTAATTCTATTGCTGTGTTAATGCTAGGTTAATGTTACTGCTATTGCTAAGCTAATGACAATGCTATGTTAAAGCTAATAATAGGTTAATATTAATGCTAGGCTAATGCTAGACTAATTCTATTGCTGTGTTAATGCAAAAGGTTAATGTTATTGCTATTGCTAAGCTAATGATAATGCTATGTTAAAGCTAATAATAGGTTAATGTTACTGCTAGGCTAATGCTATGCTCATGTTATACCAATGTTAATGTTGGTGCTAGGTTAATGCTATTCCTAGGTTATTGCTATTGCTATGCTAATGCTAGATAATGCTAATGCAAATGATCAGCTAATGCAGTGCGACGTGGGCCAGCACCTTCATCCTCACTTGCATTTTCTTCAGGAAATCTAAATATTCTAGTTGTTATTATTATGTATTATTCCTCAACAGGATAGATAAAATTCACTTTAGGGCTACATTGTATATGGCGTTACATTATTATGTTTTTAAGTGTGCAGGAGTAGGGGGTACATGGTTTCAGGTTAAGTGTCTGAAGGGGTACATGACTGTGAAAAGTTTGGGAACTACTGCGGTACACCATTAGACACATGCACAACAGAATCAATGCATATATCCAAATCTATTAGTGCATTAGTTACGTACTAAAAAGTGACACCGTCTTTCTGATGTAGCCAGATGTGATTTTATAACAATAAGAGATATTAAATAATTAAACCAAAATGTTTAGTAGCTACTTTTGTGTTTCACCACCTGCAAAAAAAAATAATAAAAAAATAAAAATTAAAAATAGTGATGTACTGTGGCTAAATTTGAATGAGATGCACGAAAATGTGATGCATTTGCCAAGCGCATCTACATCTGGCTAACAAAGTGGTTGCTTTGGTCGCCATGAGCGCTGAATGAGCCGCTGATGATTTTGGTATATTACGCACAATGGAAATGTGCCACAGTGAGTCATTGTGGGAGATTCTACTTTGCACATTCTATGTGCACACAATCTTAAATACTGCACCAAATCAGCTGTCTGCAAACTAGTTCCCAACAGTGAAACCTTTAATGTTGATAAGTTTGCAAAAAGTTGCTAAAAAAAAAGACAGTTGTAATGAAGACTATGTGTGATGACAATAGGAATGTTCACCCCTGCTTATAATTTAAATCTGATTTGATCCAGAGGGAGTGTTGAATGTGTGGCAGCCAAGATAGCTCACTGTGTATTGTCTCTTTAATAATAGCAGACTGGTTCGGCAAAAAAAGAAAAAAGTTGTAAAAGATTAAATGTATTCAATATTTTAAGTGCGTCATGTATTTGATTCTGAAAAGTTGACACTTCTGCTTACGTATACTCATGGGCTGTGTTCGAAATGGCATACTAATGTACTACTCATACTAAGTCTGACGTCAAAGTTAGTATGTAGTGCATTCGCATTAGATAGTATGGAAAGATTGAGCACGCAAGAAATACCTGGATGTATACTATATCGAGACATTTTTGAAGTATGCAAGGTGGGCACAGTAGTCATACTCAACTCTCGCATGATGCATTGCAAGCGCAACGTAACCAACTTCAAGCTAAAAGTCAAACATTTCCTTTTCAAAATAAAAGCATATCTTCTTGTCTTCCATTAGTTTTTAACGCTTTTGTAAACAGGGCTCTTGATTCCGTGAGTTTTATGGATCAAATGACCACATGTTGATATTTTACTTGGTCACTTTCTTGCTTAAAATGCTTTCAGAACTTCTAAAGGTGGCAAATTAACGTAGATATTTAGCCTCAGTGTGCTTTAGGTGTTTGTCGTCGTAGGTTCGAAATGCATCTTGGGAAACTTGGAAGTGGGAATGGTCATCATCGCAATCATCCTAACCATACATATTGTACTTAGCAGACAGTAGGGATGTTGAAAAAAATCGTTTCGGCAATATATCACAATATTACGTTGCACAATTCTCGGATCGATTCAAAATGCATCCATATCAATTTTTCTTACCTCAGTTAAGTTGCACTAAAGTCATGTTGCACTAAAGCCAAAGTTGGTTTAAAAGCCACAGTCAGATTGTATGTTATTTTATTTTAAGTTGTTGGCACATGGCATGTTAAAGGGCACATGTTAAGCTAAATTAACTTTTCTGTGCTTTGAACAAAAAAAAGTGCTACTAGGGCTTCAAACACATGCCCAAAGTGTTTTTTTTCATTGATTCCCTCAATCGTTAGTTAGAGGGTGATTTGCTCCTTTCTTACTGCAGGGTGAGCCCAAACACCTCGCTCCAATTTGATGACGCGTTCCCACTTTGATGACAAATTTGACGTGGCACTGAGCTGGAGAAGCCCCGCCTCCAGGAAGCTCTCTGCCGAGAGACATGTAAACAGACACGCCCAAGAAGGTGAGCATTTCAGCGTCCTTCGTGCAGTGCTATGTATGTTTTTTCTACAGTCTATGTATATACCAGCAAACGCCCCGCCCCCACGCTCTGTCTGTGTTTATAAAGCATGGGTGGGAGGAGGCTAAAATATTATGTTTTTGGCGGTCTTAGAACAAATGGAGATGAATGAAAAATATCATGATATGGGACCTTTAAAGCCAATGTTTTGAGTGTAAAATATTCCAATAAAATATATTTTATACATAATGTTCTCATGAAGGTGTACAAATTTACAGATTAGTTGTTTCTTAAGTCATATATTTTTTAAAAATTGCAATAATAGCCTTATACTTGTATCGTAAATTGTATCGAGTAAGAATCGTATATCACCAGATGCCAGGCAATACACATCCCTAGTAGACAGTATATACTCAATGCATAGTGGGAGTAGTAAAACAAGCCAACTGTTAGTTGTATCCAAATGTTTCTATTCACCCTTTAGTGTGACTCAGAAGAACAAGGGCTTTAGTTTCCTCATGAATCCTACCTCTGAGTGTAAAGTGTTGGTGCTGCTCTCTGTCCAGGCGAGAGGTGGTAGTGATCAGGCCGCTGTACGGGTTGATGCTGAAGAACTCATATCCCGGACCGGGCACCAGACTGTACCACACCACAGCATTCTCCTCTAGGGAATGGGCACAGCAAATATTGTTGATACATGTTATTGCTATAGAATAGTCAAAGTAAATTCACTAAAGTGGTGCTTGTCCACTGTTACTAAAGCTCCTTTACACAACACAGTAACCACAATGTGGACCATCAACTGTGTCCTTCACATGAAACTTGAGATAGGAATACAATCGCAGGCACCAAACTTTGAGCATCTCTGTGAGAGTTTGTGGGTAAAAAAAAACTGCCCAAATGATAATCGAATCAGACTGGTGGGAGAGCGAGCTGAGCAGCCAGAGGAGACCATTTGAGGAGACAGATGAAAATACGGCGCCTATTGGCACAGATGGCTTGGATTATGGAAATCATTATGACGGAGGTCCTTTTTTTTTTTTTAAATCTCCCAGCAGAGCAGTGTGCTTGCTGTTTTTGGACAAATTTCACCCCCAAGAATGTTAGTTCACATTAAAGACCCCTCCTGTTCAAATCCTCCAGCCACATGCCCTCCACCTCCGCTATTTAAAAAGACTCCTGCTGTCAACATGACAGGACAGAGTGGGGCTGCAGAGGCCCTGTGCACGGTGTGTTAAAATAAACCAGGTCAATGTGGAGATTGGCCAAGATGATCCGGGAGTCAGATAAATGAGATCTGGTGAAAAACACGAAACATACACAAAGTGAACATTATAGAAAATGGGTTGGTTTCAATTCATGCTCTTGGAGAAAAGGAAAGAGATGAAGCTGAATTTGATGCAAGGTACACTGAAGTTCAACCAAGATATGCGTTTTACCAAATAACCACCAACGACTGTCATTACTGACACTAAAACAGAGATTTAATCCTATTTTCTACATGAGTTTAATGTTCACTGTCTGTCGGTTTCAAAACTCTTTCATAGTTGCTGACTTTGGTGTCAGTGCTGCCATCTAGGCATCAGGAAAGCATACTGCTATTCATCCTTCTATACTTCATGCTTTCAAAACAACACTATCACCAGAGCCCAACACCTTACAAAAGTACCTTGATCTATATTTAATATATAAATTAAAATGAATAAGTAAATGTCCAATTTTAAAATAAAAACAAGACCCTGATATACAGTAGATATAGTATATCTGTACATGTTTTATTTAGTTGTCTATTAAGTTGGTTACAACCAATGTAGCAAAATTGGTCATTTTGGACAGTTTTTTGAACAAGGAACAATACAAACTAAATTATTAGTTTGGAGTTTTTGGATTGGCTGAGACAACAGCTTTTATATCTGATGAGTAAAAAGCTTGATCATTCAGGTTTTGAGTTTTGTAAAAGAATTGTATGTTGCTGTTGTTATGGCAATTATTATATTCATCATCATATCGTCAAATGTATGTTCAGGTGTGCAATTTGTCATGTTTTAATACATGATGACTCCATTACTCTTTGCACTTTTGAACAGCTGAGTCATGTTAGATGAAACAGTACAGATCGTATTGTACTCAGTGCAACACAGAGTCTCTGCTGAAGGCCAAACTCAAACTCACATGCTGATACACACACACACACACTATCAAGGATAGCTAAGAGTGGCGCCCAACCTTCCTCATAATATACACGTCTTCATCATCCTCAAACGTTTCCACTGTTGGGCATCTGACTCCCTCCTTCTCCTCACCTCAGGGTGGAACTTTTTCTGTTATCTGTATAAAAGCTTAAGCTGTGAAACTGTTAGTTAGTGGGTCTTGCTTTTTGCTCTGCCAGGAGCCTTTTGACCATCCTTGTTGGGGCCTGCTTTTCATTCTTACAGGATGGAAGCTTCTTTTGTACTCCTTTTTTATTTAGTTTTATAATAAATCTTTTTTTTATAAAATCATCATGCTTCGACTGGACTCCATCATTCAACCAGAGCATAAATCATGTCTCCAAATGAGGTCAACCGCAAATTTGCCGTGACACTATTTTACATTTTTATGACTTAATTCAAGGCATTTTCTTATTATTAGAGTTACACTGTCCAAGGTTGGCAAATGTTGCAGGTTCTCTATAAGTTTCTGTGGGTTTCCTCTACATTCCTCATCCATTAAACCATATATGCTACGGACCAGTTAAAGGTTGACCAAATGTGAGATTTTACTGAGCAACAATCCACCATTCATCTACAACTATATTTCCCAATTTGTTGTACAAAAGCAATGAGCAAAACTGCTTTACCTTAACTTCAGAGCAAATTAAAAAGTTGTCAGTCTTTTGATTAAAATACAACTTAGTTCAAAATGTAGTCATCACAGGACTATTTCAGTCATAGTCTAGTCTTAATCAACTACTGTAAGTGACAATAAGATTTTAGTCGACTAAATCTGACAGATATAGTCAACTAAATTATACAGCGTGAGAGTTTATGCATGTGATCAATACGTTCATATGAGTTCTGATTGGATTTCATCCCATGTGAAAAAAATCAATGTTTCGTTTTTATTATTCATTCACTTTTTTTTTTTCTTTTTTAGTCATAGTCTAGTTATTGTCACTAAAAAATTTAGTTGACGAAAACTATGACGACAAATCTTGAACTTTGAAAAATCTTGAAAAATGACAGCATGGAAAATGCTGTCAAATATTTCAACTCTTTAAAGTATGTATGTTTATACTTTCTATTTTAAAATACTAAGGGGCGGAGTCACTAAAGGTTTATGGGTATTAAAACGTGTGCAAACGTCACTCCACACGCTAATAAGGGGTACAAACCCCAAGGAATCCGGATTGCGCGTGTTCAGTGCGTTACAATGCGCCCACAATCCATTTAGCGCGTTTCCCTCTGAAGAATATGTAAAGTAGGCGAATCTCACAAGGGGAGCAGAAAAATGGGAAGGGGAAATGCAAATAAATGAATGTAGTGGACTCAAAGCAAGTAATCAAATCTGGAACTGTTTGCGGTGACTGTTTCTGCGCCGAAAAATAGTACGACTCACAGGCAGGTGCAAACTTGCACACATGGTAAATGGACTTGATTTTATATAGCGCTTTATCACCACACTGAAGCAGTCTCAAAGCACTTTACATATCAGCTCATTCACCAAATCACTCTCACATTCACACACCAGTGGGACAGGACTGCCATGGAAGGCGCTAGTCGACCACTGGGAGCAACTTAGGGTTCAGTGTCTTGCCCAAGGACACTTCGACACACAGTCAGGTACTGGGATCGAACCCCCAACCTCTCGATCAGAAGACGACCCACTACCACCTGAGCCACGGTCGCCCTGACAGATAATGTAGAGTAGCGTGTGTGTGAGGGGAGAAACAGATGAACATGAGGCTGCCTGTGTGGAGTCTGGTGATGCTGCGGTGCAGAGGATGCTTTGTGGGGAGCTCCATGGATGTACCGCTCCAATGAGGTCCTGTGTCTTTCTCTCCATGTTTTGACCTTTAAACTCTCGTGTCACATTGATGGCAGGAGCGTCACGCCAGAATCAACTATCAGCTGCACAATTTACACAGTGATGGCACAATGTTCCCATCTGAGAGTGTGCGTGACAAGCACTGCTCAGGAGGTCAGACCTGCTGGATGATGGTCAGTAGATCATCTTCAAATGGTACAGACTGATTGACAGACTCTGTTGCAGCATTAATACAGATCCATGGCCTCAACAGATCAATAGGACTGATAAGAGCCAAATTACAGGAATTGACGGAGCAGCCACATTAAATTAGGGGGAAAGAATAACCTTAGGTTTTAAAGCTTATTAAACAACATTTTTATTTGTTTATTTTGTTTTCTACGTTATTAAATATTTGTACAGCGGACAGAGAAGTCCATCTGTCAACATTTTCACTTCTTCAAATGTTATTTTGTGCTTCTGTGCACTCACCTCTCCGCAATGAACAAGCAAAATGCTCATTTAAATAGGGCGGTCTCAACCCACGTCTACACGCTGGGCGGTAACGCTCCTTGCCTTGGTTGCAAACCACCATAAAACTATACATAAGAAGAAGACATTTACAAGCCACCTATTTGCACCACAATGTTAATGAATTCCCCACAGCAGGTGAGGAAACAGCGCCACCAAAGGATTTAGGGACGTACCTGGTTTACCACCCTTTATTTCAGTTTTTAGTGCTTATTAATTCAAAATGAGCACATTTTAGGTAGTAATTAAAACCATGTTTGATTGACACATTAGAAAATACTCATATTTATTACCTGAATCTTCATCAGTAGCAGAGACCCTGATCACAGGTTCCCCAGGGTCTCTGTTCTCGGCTACGCTGGCGTTGTAGACTGTCTGCGTGAACATGGGCACATGGTCGTTGACATCCACCACCTCTACTGTCAGCGTCTGGGTGGAGGAGAGGGATGGGACGCCCTGATCCATCGCACGGACAGTCAGATGGTGGAGATGCTGAGTCTCATAGTCCAGAGGAGAAGAGAGAAATAAGAGCCCTGAAGAAAGGAATGAAGCTGCTTATTTTTATTGTTACTATTATGACGCATTAATAATCAAATAGTCGTTAAATTCCTTACATCTGCAATGCATCTGCATAATTGATCACATCTAACAGTTGTATCATGTGTACTTCGGGGTTGGGGTCAATTACATTTTTTAATTACAACTACCCCTTCAACTATCCATGTTCAATTACAATTCAATTACAATTACAATGACTGGCATTTTTTCCAATTACAATTAAATTACAATTCTTTTTTATCCTCAGAAAGGCCATTACAATTACGTTATCAATTACTAAAGTTTAATTACAATTGTCAAAATTACTGAGCCTGAAATAGATAACTTATCTATTAACTATAAAAGTTAACCTTCCTCTCGTGTTAGCTTCCTGTTAGCATCTCTTATAACAATGGGTCCTAAATCAGCTGTAAAATACACTAAAAACAAATATCTACCATCTAATTTGTTTTCTTATCTATTGGTTACCTTGTTAGGCTTCCTAATCAATGAAAATATTGGTATTAATATATTTGGTGTGGGCGTCTGAGCCTTTTTTGTGTCAGTAAACACCTGGATTTAAATTTTTTAAATGGTAAAATGTGGGAAAGCTTGATATGAAAAACCTTTTAATAATTGTTGACTACATATGTGTAGAACTGTGCATAGAACTGTAACATGGTTCCCTAGTTTTGCGTTAAATTAAAATTGACAATTTTTCTAAAAATTTCAAGTCAATTATCTAAAGTCAATTATAATTTAATAACGATTATGACAGCAAAGTATTTTTAAAATTACATTTACAGCTCATAACATTAGTTTCCTAATGATTATAATATATATATTTTTTTTACATTATCTAGAGAGCCTAGTTTTGTTTTGTTGTGATCAAAACCTATTGACTTCTCATCAGTCCGTTAGTGATGTGCACAAGTTTCAAGCCTCTGTGATGATTCCTCTTGGGGCTAGAAGCAAAATGCGACCATTAAATTGGATTAAAAATGAATTTTGATTAAAAATAACAAGTTTTAGAATACGGCTTCAAGAGATTTTTTGTGCATCTTAATTAATTTTATAAGCCTGTAAATTTTGGGATGTCTCGTGCAAATATGCGCTCGGCAGTGTTTGGAATAACGGCGTTTAAAATAACGGCGTTAGGTAACGGTGTTTTTTTTCAGTAACGGGGTACTCTAATTACTTTTTACGCCGTTAACGCTACTGAACATTAAATACAGTGCGTTACATGCATTGATTGAATAAACTGTTATCCAAAAGCATCCATTCATACGCAGCTGTAGTGAGGAGGTGGGTTAAAAGGTGGCGATACAAACACTACTTTAAATTAATTGTGGTCAAAGGCAAGAACGTACATGTGAAGTGTTCATTGTATCCAGGAGTGAAGACTTTGTCGACATCCGTTGTAAGCAACTCAAATTTAATGAAGCACCTCACAACGACGCACGCATCTAAAAAATCTGAATTCTTCGACATATAGCAACTTTTTTTTTAAAAGTTAGTGTTTGAGACATTCCGTTTTTTGGCGAATGGCGCTCTGCCACAGGAAATGCGTTCCGTAAAAACTCAAATAATCATCCACTTGTCCAGAGCATTTCTGAACACATTTGGGAAGTATGTGTTGAAAAATGTCAACACAATAAATGGTACAATGAAAAAAGTGCTTTTCTATCACCACCAGGGGGCAGTTAGACTTGTCACGTGTATTGACTTGTGATTGCATGCGGAATGCGTTTCCCTTTCTGCACATAACTTTGGCTTTTGATTGAATGAGTTTTGGCTGAGTTATTCAAAAATTTCCAGTTTTAAAATTGATAAAAATTGTAGGCCTGGCAATGTGGTAAAAACGCACTGTTTTTAGGAACAACAAGTCTCCAGCTTGTCAAGACCATAAATACTAAATTTCATGAACGCTCTAGGAGGAGTTCGCTTTAAAGATGGTGTGGTTTTGCCAAAAATTGAGAAAATGTTCCATTTTTGCTAGTCACGGTCCACTGCATATACTATACCTACTGAATACCATCCAGCTAGTTCAAACCAGTGAAAAGTTACAAACTCTTGGTGGCGCTAACGAGTCCTGAAATTGCATGAAAAAACACAATTGCACGATTACATTATAACTGACCCCAACCCTGACTGTAATATCTTTGTTAAACATCACACAGCACCTGTTTTTTCTTCGAGTACGAAGAATCTGTTCTTATTTCCAGCCATGATGGAGTAGGAAACGACCCCATTTTCACCCTGATCTTTGTCAATGGTCACAAAATGATGTAGCAGAGTCCCGACCTCAGCATTCTCCATCACCTGAAATGTGTCTGCCGATACAAACACTGGTCGGTTATCGTTCACATCCAGCAGGAGGAGCTGAGCCGTCACTGACGTCTGTTTACGTTCAGCTTTGGCCGTGGCCCGGTCTGTGGCTGTTACAGTGAAGGCAAAGCTCGGGGTGCTCTCACGGTCTAAAGGTGCTGCCACAGTGAGGCTCCCAGTGTCAGGGTGGATCTGAAAGGGGAAACGTGATGGCGACGCAGCAGAGTCGTGGTCGAGGGTCAGTGTGTAGTGCAGGGCGCTGTTTGCAAAGGTACCGTCTGCATCTCTGGCATGAAAAGTAAACACTGATGAACCCACTGCAGAATCTTCCTTCAGAGCAAACATCACCAGTTTATCAGGGAACCAGGGGGTGTGGTCGTTCACATCCTTCACCGTCACGCCTACGTGAACGCTCACATTCACAGTTGGAGAGGGGTCGACATCCTCAGCCCTAACCAGGAGGGTGTAGTGCATGGCAGACTCGTAGTCTAGTGGCTGGTTGATGTAAATGTCACCAGTAGAGCTGTCTACGCCAAAGTGGAGGCTCCCATCACCCTCAGAAATAGAGTAGTAAAATCTGCCTTTATCTGAAATGGCAGCAGAGCCAATAACAGTGGTCAACTCTATGTCCTCCCTCACTGAAAACTGCCTCAGGATTTGGTGTGGATCTTTTAATCCAAGAACCTAAAGGAGAAAATCAACAAAGGTTTACTTTCATTATACTATGCTCATCAAAAAACTGGATGAGAACCAAACACTGCAATCAAATGTGTTGAGTCTCATCCATTGACTTCTAATAAAAGATGTCAAGGACCTCTGATTTTCTGTGATCGCCAAAAACAGACCGAAAAAACAGTATTCACGTTCTGAAATGGAAAAATCAATCTGACCCGCTTAATTTTTTTCCTCGCTCTTTATTCAAAATCAACCCCCAAATTGACACAAAAAAGCATCACATGGATGTTTTGGGATAATATCAAGCATTCCATTCCATTTTCCATTAAAAGCACTCTTTTAAAAGTGACTTTTTGTCATATTTGCTAAAGCTGTCACTATGTAAGGACAGCTTTACATGAAACTAGTAGCTTGTGTTAAAAAAAGACAGGCTCATTGAGTCCCACCTGCTGCTCCTGCAGCCTTTGGTAGATTACCAGAATGCACCGCGACCAAGCAAAAATAACCAATCAGAGCCAGGATTGTGTTTGATGTGCTGTCTGACAGCTGTTGCTCACAGTCCCCGCCCCTTTCCGGTGGCTGGAGTGCTGTCTTTTTTTTACAGCGTATGGTCTGGAGGACTGGAAGATGAAATTGGCAACGTTTCTGCTTGAAAGGTAGTTACTGCTGCTTGATTTACGTTATGTTTGATTTGTAATTGTTACACTAGAACTCTGTAGTGCATGTGTTGTTCATGTGTGCGCAGCAGCCTCCGTGTGGGCTGCTGTGAGTGACACTGTGTTGTTGCTGCTGCTGCTGATAGTTTGGTGTGTGCACATTGAGAGAGAGAGAAGCGCTGCAGTAATATGCTTTTAACAGTGCATTTTATATTACTGTGATGTTGCTGTGGGGTTAACATTAGCTTGCTAGCTCCTCTGAGGGAGGGACTTTGGAGGCAGGGCAAGAGAGCAGCAGGGAGGAAGAGATCTGAAAGCTGCTGACTGCATCTTTAACCTGGTGGCTGAGGGACTAGCAGTGTGGCTAGTATCACTCTTGAGTGTGGTTTTAACGTAACCAACCCAAATTTGTGAATCATCTGAAGCATATAAAAACTTAAAACTTACAAAAGTAGTTGACTCTATTTAACCTATTTTGCATGTTTGATAGAAATTCAGGAAGTTTATTAGGCAGTGAAGTCATCTAGCTAAGGTAATATGATGAAACGTGATGAAATGTCAAATGTGACACAGAAATGAGCAAACCCCGAAATTGGATGCTCTAGAAGTCTCTACGAACACAAGTCTCTGTGACTGATGTTGTGCCACCTCATGCAGCTTGCAACATTTTTTTCTATTCACTCTGAATTGAATAATCCTCAAAAATGTTAAATTATGTCCAAATAAGATTTATATGTGTGAACTCAGAACTCACAGGTAACATGTGACCAACTGCTATAATCTGCTCAGTGTTGGTCTTTGGTTTCACAACACCTTTACTTTCTGTCAACTGTGAAGTGATGCTTACAGATTCCATTACAACTGTGCAATCGAAGGAAAACTGGGTTTTTTATTTGTTCATGACATGATTTGTTATAAACTTATGCTTTGTGTGTCTGAATATCTGTTTGCATGCAGCATTTAGACTTTTACACCATCTGTCAATCACAGGGACTTTAAAGGGTTAGTCCAGTAATGAACTAGTAATTTGCTATCCTTGCGCCTCCTGTAGGGGATTTCAGGTAGGACTCCTATATTTGATGGATTTACATTTAATGTAATTGAAACCAAATTGGCACTGGAGCACAATAGGTGACATCTTTGTACCTGCACATGAATGACTGCAGTTTCTTCTTGCGGCACAGCCCCGGTGTCCCTGGCAGTCACTTTCAGAATGTAGAATAGCTTACTATTGTGTGAAAACTGCTCTGTTGTCCTGATGGCTCCACTTTCTCTGTTGATCTCAAAGTGGGTCAGATGCTCATTATCTGATCCGACTGAAATAAGAAGGAAAACATGATAAACAACATGCATGCTGTACTGGAGTTAATAATGTTGATTTACCACATAATAATATTGACCTATGGTCAGTGAGTGGACAACGGTTCCATTCTCCCCTGCATCCAGGTCTTTGGCGAACGTGTTGGTCACCAGCGTTCCAGCTGTTGCTGTAGCCAATACCTGCGGTAAGAAACATAAGATGATGATGGTGATGTTTTAAGCACAGTCTGGAATGGACTGGAAGCAGCCCTCCAGTGGCCGTGAAGATAACACCTTCGTACAAAGACCCGCCTTTGTCACCAAATTATGATATCATTGATGTAAGAGTGACGGAGGACCGCCCTCCTGCTTTATAAGTGCCTGTTGTGTTGAACTCGGTCAGCTGTAAAATCCTGACAATTCACTCTCTGTACAACAATCCTTTTTTCACCTGCAC
The DNA here is from genome assembly GCF_900634775.1 of Gouania willdenowi. NCBI lineage: Eukaryota > Metazoa > Chordata > Actinopteri > Blenniiformes > Gobiesocidae > Gouania > Gouania willdenowi. The sequence goes on from NC_041044.1 coordinate 16,845,395, forward strand.
ATTGAGCTCCTTGCTGGCAGGAAGGTGTGTGAACTGAGGTGCGTTGTCGTTGACATCAGTGACGGTAATGTGGACGGTGGCCGTGGCGTTGAGACGAGGGTGACCCTGGTCCGTCACCATCACCTTCAGACTGTGCTGGTTGTGCTGCTCACGGTCCAAGGCCACCCAGTTGATGATTTCTCCTGGAGAAGGTAAAGAATGGTAAGAAGATCCCTGGCTGCAAAGATCAAATAGCAGTTCCTTGTGTGAGCGTGTTTACCTGTTTTTGCATTAATGCGAAAGAATTTTCCATCTGAAAGCAGGAGGTAAGAGAGTTGTCCATTTCTCCCAGAATCCCTGTCCGTGGCTTTGACTGTTCCTACTAATCCCTGAAGGGATGACCCCTCTGACACTGTGAAGTGATACACCTCATTGGTGAACTCAGGGGGATTATCATTGATGTCCAGCACAGACACTGTTACAGTGGCTGTGGCAGTCGTGTTGGATGACCGCTCGTCTCCGGCTGTAGCTAAAACCACAAAACGATAAGTGGATTCTGTCTCATAGTCGAGGTTTTGGGAAAGGTATAACCATCCAGTCTTTGGGTGAATCCGAAAAGGAGCATGAGGGAAACCAGCTTCAGTCCTTAAAGAGTAACGCAGACCAGAGTTTGACAAATGGGCTCTGTGGGTGTGGTGTGCTCGGACCTGGATGACCCTGGAGTCCTTTCTGTAGCCCTCGCCTATTTCCACCTGGTACACCATGGTCTCAAAGGTCAGGCTGTTCTCTGCAGCAGATGGTTCCACATTCACAGAGAGAGTCAGCGTGGAGCTCAGGATTGGCTCTCCTTCATCTTTAGCTACAATTTCCAGGCTGAACATTCGCTGATGAGCTTCCTGCAGACTCTGGTTCAAAGTAACTGCTCCAAGGTTGGGGTCAACAACAAAGTGAGCACTTCTGCCACTTCTTAGGGAGTACTTCACCTTCCCATTGGCACCGCTGTCATAGTCGTGTGCGTGAGCGATGAACAGCACCATGCCCAATGGGGTGCTCTCCGACACTGTGATGCTGTCGCTCTGCATGGGGAAGAGTGGAGCGTTGTCATTGACATCACAGATGGAGATGTTGACTTGTGTGGTGCTGTAAACAGGGGAGGTGTCAGTGTAGGCCTGGAGAACCAGCAAGGCGTACGACTGCGACTCATGGTCCAGGGGTTTGATGATGGTGATCACACCAAACTTTGGGTGGACCGAGAATAAACTCTGAGGATCTCCTGAGGATATTCGGTATGACACTGATTCCACAGAGCCTGGAAGGAAAGTTTGGAAGAGTATGTTAGACAAGAGCACTCTGAGGGGCGGATTCAATAAAGGTTTAGTGGTATTAAAACATGAGCAAACATCTCTTTATGAGCTAATAAGAGTACAAAGCCCAGGGAATCAGGAGTGTGCCGCCGCTGCGCTTCCCAATGCGCCCACAATCCATTTAGCACGTTTCCCCCTAATGAATATGCATAGTAGGCGGATCTCCCAGGGGGAGCCAAAATATGGGAGGAGGAAATGCAAATAAATGTACGCAGGGGGAGCAATGCGATTCTTGAAATCTGGAACTGTTTGCAGTGATAGTTTTAGTACCAAAAAATAGTACGACTGACATGCAGGTGCAAACACAGGCAGAGATCATCGCTGCGGTAAATGTGGACAGAAAACATAGCAGAGATGAAAAAAATGCTCCAGTTGTGTGTGTATGTGTGTGTGTGTGTGTGTGTGTGTGTGTGTGTGTGTGTGTGTGTGTGTGTGTGCGTGTGTGTGTGTGTGTGTGTGTGTGTGTGTGTGTGTGTATGTGTGTGTGTGAGAGAGAGAGAAAAAAAGCTGGACGTGCGTCCATCTCTCCTCCGTGGGTCACTGTTTCTCACACTCACACGCAATCAGCCACACGCATGCACCCATCCATCACTCACAGTCACATCCACGCACATTTCTCCACTGCAGGAATAAATAAAGAATATCTATCTATCTGCTGTAATTCATCTTTTTTTTTTAATTATTTCCTCTACTAACATCTCCAATTCTGCTGCTTCAAAGTTTTATTTTCTCTTTTGCACACCCCTTGATGTTCAACACGTACAAAACGCTCATTTACTGTAAATAAGGGCGGTCTACACCAGTTCTGCACGTGCACTAATCATTGCTGCAATCTTAGTGAATTCTGCACAGCAGGTGAGGAAACTGCGTCACTAAAGTATTTAGGGAAGCAACTGAATTACCACCGTTTATTTCAGATCTTAGTGAATCTGCCCCAGAGAGCGCAAACCTCCGGCAAGCACCAAATCTGTACCGTGATCATTGACACTTTAAAGGCTTGGAAGATATTTATATCACCATTAGTAACGATTGAGTAGGTCCAAATTTAAAGCGCAGAATCAGTAAAAAGATATGACCCAATACTTAAAATTTCCCTTAGAATGTATTGACGGCATAGATTTAATAACACTCTTAGGTTTTATTTAGTGGCTGTGAATCCAACCATTAAAGGAAATAGAATTTGGGTACTTAAAAGAGATTCTGTTCACGCTTTTTTCTGCCCATGAGTGATTATGTTTCCTGCTAATAAATAATAAAGCAATATGAATATGACTTTATCTGGCTTTGGTTAATGAAAGTTTTCATTTTAAAAAACATTTTTTCATACAAGTAGCTATGTGCAAATAAGCAAAAACTAATTCCAAACTGAAAATAAAATGGGAAATCTCTGTTTTGGTTCTCTGTCAAAGTTTAGTGCAAACTGCAATAACAGAAGCCCATTATTTCACTGACGAGTTGAAATGTTTTGCATCATTAAAGAGTTAAAGGACTAATGATCAGTTACAATTCAAACTCCTGAACAGACAAAAGTTATGACATATGTTTTAATCATAAACAAATGTGTAATGACTGCATTTAAATAATCCGGTCGTAAAAATGTTAAATAAAAATGTTATTTATTTAAAATTCATACCATACATAAATCCAAAAACATCTAGGTGTACAAATATGATGGTATTTTTGAGGATTTGTTGAGCATAATAGTAAAATGAATCTACAGCCTGGCAAAAAGTAAACCAACCTACAAACCCCAAATTATTACCTATTATGTAGGAGTATATTTTTGATAGTTGTGTCCACACACAAACAAATTGGACAGACAAAGCACTATTAAGTAATTACAGTTCTCGTTGGGGGGTCTCATTAATCCGTGAAGAGTTCACTGTACTGAAACACACAGAGAGCTTAAGGACCCAGTCAAACAGGCCTGTTTGTGCTTTAAGGTGAAGTGTTAATCTGTTAAGTGACTAAGTCGCCTTAAGTGACCGTCTCGGAGTGGTTTACCTATTGAATGAATACAATGAGCAAAGCAGAAAACTATAACATGATCATTCTGGACAACATGGGACTAGTGCCTGTTTGGGAAAACAAAAGAGAAACATGAACCCAAATATATAAAAACTTGTTTATTACAACTTATGTGTGAAATGTCTGAGCCACATATTATATTATGGAATTTTTTTTTATTCTATTCTAATTTGTAAAATAAATTCACAAAATTGTTGGGAAATGCAAAAACCATAATTTGGAAAATGGAAACCTGAACCTAACAGAAAACTATTACACTTTTAGTATTTAAAATATCTTTTTTTTACATTTATCGGTTATATTTTTATATATTAAGTGTACAATAAAAAAAACAGCTGTGACGACAACGTGTGGTCTGGAGTTTTGACACACAACATACTGTCCAACTGTTTCAGTTAGCGTGCGCGTGCGTGTGTGTGTGTGTGTGTGCATGTGTGTGTGTGCGTGCATGTGTGTGTGTGTGATTATAGAATAACCCATAATTGTGGCTGCTCACCTTTTCATGTATTTAATGGAAGCAACTTCTAATACATCTGTCAAGATAAATCATGTATTTATGTGCTGCCTTTGGTCCTCAAAAACAATGATACACTCTATAGGAGCGATTCTCAACTGGTGGGTTGGGACCCAAGAGTGGGTCGCAGACGTGTACTGGGTGGGTCGCGGACATCATCTCATGTTGGACTTGTCTTTTATTTTGAAAGAAACTTTTCTTTTGACAGGCATGCTGTTAAATTCATGTTGCACAGGAAAATATATAGATTTATGCTTTAAAAAGAAAAACTTAATTTGGTTGGTTGAATTCTAAAAAAAAAAAAAAGTAAGTAGCGACATGTGACTGTGGTACGATGTGGGTCCCAGGGTGAGACCAGTTGGTGAGACCAACGTTTTTAAGCTCAAATACCCCCTTTCTCTTATTTCTGAATCAAGTACCCCCTTTGTCTGACTCTGACTACAACATTTTGCTTGGAATACTATGTAAAAACAACTATAGATTATAATGAAGGAATTAGTGAAAAGACACATTTTAAAGAATCTGATTTTGTAAATAAGTGGAATGAGTATTTAGTGTCTCATGAATACGTTTATTTCTATAGTTTTTATCATTTCCGGTCATCTTCCGCCTGGTGTATGACCAAGACTGACTCTTGTATTTTCACTTCATGCTTTAATCAGAATAATTTCCATCATCATTATTATGATTAGCATTTTTTACCTAAAAATGAACAATACAAAAAGCTCACATTTTTATTGCTTTTATTTGTTAATTTCCTACTCTCTCTCTTTAAAATACCCGCTGTAGAGCCATTGCGTACCCCTAGGTGTACATGTACCCCCATTTGAGAAACACTGGTCTAAAGAAACACTTATTTCAGTTTTAACTTTCCTATTACAGTTTGACTTTATCTTTCTAAAATCCTGGCTGATCTTTTTGTCACCACATTCTGAGCAGGAAAACTCCACAGTCTCCAATAATCAGTTCATTAGAGACTGAATGGAGTGCATTGATAAGGGAAACTAATCAAAATGTTGTGAAATTGGTAGATGTTTGTGTCTGACATTTTCTTTAAATAAGAACTAAAGAATTTCTTTAAATCAAAAACATTCAATGATCTTTGTTTTGTAATGATCCATGACTGATTTTTGCTGCTTATTTATATATTTATTCCAATGATTCAATTTTTTTTTTCAAATATGATCATTTTTTATAATGTGCTACTTTGTGTCCTAAAGAATACGGTCTCTAAATCTCTAAGAAAATCCCTTTCCTTCCTGCTGTTCTGATCCCTGACTGACAGCTGCCTCACTGACCGACAGAGGCTCAAATCTCAGGGTGTGTGAGTTCACACTGGCAGCAATGCAGCATGACACAGCGTTTCATTATGTACTTAAAGGCTACTCGTCACAGAAAACAAAAGCTGCCCTATCGTGATCTTCACTTACCGGTTGGATCGACGGCCTTTACCGTCCCGACAGAAGTGGCGAGCGGCGTGTCTTCAGGCACCGTAAAGGTGTAGCGGGCCCTCTGAAACACAGCTGGAGCCTGTGCACTGTGGACAATGTTGATGGTGACCTCCGCAGGTCTGACAGAGGTCAAACCCCCACCATCCTGGGCTGTTATAGACAGCTTTACATTGGCTGCACCCAGGTGCTTCAGGTCAGATGTGAGGTAAAGCATTCCTAAAGATCAAAGGCAGGTCCATCAAAATAACATAAAAAAATACAAAACGGGAAGAAATATCAATGTAAATCAATATCTGCAACATTTAGGTGTCTTTTTTTTTTAGTTTACAACATTCTGTTGCTCACAGACATTAAACTCTCAAATAAACTCAGCTTATTCACTGCTTATCAATAGAGAAAACCATTAAATAATAAGACAAGAAGACATAGTCAGCAACATCCCCCACCAGATTGGTTGTCATTATAACTCAGAACCTTTTCCTAAATGTCTTAAATCTAAGAACTTAGATGTATACATAAGAAAATAAACATAAAATTACTAACTATCTTAAAGAGTTTCTAAGAAAAACTGTCCCCTTTAAAGATACTGCGAACAGAGTAAAGAAAAACAGAACAAGTGCAATAACTCCGGAAAAAACAATTGCTCATTTGTCATTTTCAAACTCCATCAAGGTATTGATACCCTGAAGCCACACAACAAATCTGGTTATCGTATCTTAAACCGTTTCTGAGAAAAGCTGTCCCCTTTGAAGATGCCTCAACTGAGTAAAAAAAAAAAAAAAAGGGCAATAACTTGAGAAAAAATGATTGTGCGCTTCTAATTTTCGAACTCCATCAAGGTATTGATACCCTGAAGCCACACACAAAATTTGGTTATCGTATCTTATACGGTTTCTGAGAAAAGCTGTCCTCTTTGAAGATACCTCAAACAGTCTATAAAACAGAACAAAGGCAATAACTCCGAAAAAATTAATTGCGTGCTTCTCATTTTCGAACTTGATCAAGGTATTGATACCCTGAAGCCACACAACAAATGTGGTTATCGTATTTTAACCGGTTTCTGAGAAAAGCTGTCCCCTTTGAAGATGCCTCGAACAGAGTGAAAATGGAAAAAGGGCAGTAACTCGAGAAAAAAATATTGTGCGCCTCTAATTTCTGAACTCCATCAAGGAATTTGGTTATTTTATCTTAAACCGTTTCTGAGAAAAGCTGTCCCCTTTAACACAGACAGACACACAGACGGACGCACAGAGTTCAAACCTATATCCCCTTTCACGCTTTGTGGCGGGGATAATAAATACTTAACTATTTAAAAAACAGCGACAATGCTCACACAAAACAGCTGATTATATTTGGTCAGTGCAGATGTTGACTGCAGGATTTCTACAATAGTACTATTTTCTAACTTTTTCTGCACTAGGTTTCTGCAGCCTCGTAGTCTACAGAAGTAACAGTTATGCTTCTCTTTTTAGTGTTTTTAACATATTTCAGTATATAGGGATGGCTAAGGTTATTAAATACTAATCCTAAAAATGAGTGCTCTAAAATTTAAGAAAACTAATTAGTAGTAATTAACATTTTTGAGTTTGTATTTTGTGTTTTATTTTTGTTTCTTGATTTTAATTGTTTCAAATATAATTTAAAACAATGTTTAAATGCTTTTTATAATTTTGTAACATAAAAAAAAATTTCTATATAAACGTGATTTGTTTTGCTATCAGCAAAAACAAATAAACAGATGCCTCAATTAAGCTTATTGGAAGCAAAACTTATTTTCCACAAGATATTGGTCATCGGCTAAGGCTGATGGAAAAAAAAAAATCGGTATCGGCCCTAAAAAATCCATATCAGTCTATCCCTAATTATGAATAAAAACATGAGCAAAATTGGACGGATTCGTCCCTTAGCTACAACTCCTGGACATTCAGTTACCCGTTTTCCAAAAAAAATAGCGTGTAAATGTGAGATATTGTCCTAAAACTTTAATATATGAGATATTTTGGTGTCATGTCGGGGCCTGATTTTGAATTTAAAAAAAGAAATCTATATCACTACTCCCACAACTATATTATTTAATATGAACACACTAAAATTTATAATAATGGCTTGGATTTCTAGAGCGCTTTTTTTCGAGGAGGCTCAAAGAGCACGTTAACCATTATTCATTCACACAGTCATACCGGTGGTGGTAAGCTACAATGTAGCCACAGCTGCCCTGGGGTAGACTGACAGAAAGAAGCGTGGCTTCCATTTCGCTCCTAAAGCCCCTCTGACCACCACCAACATTCATGCACAATTCATACAAGGCAACGTGGTAGTGCCTTGCGCAAGGACACAACGTCAATAACTCGGATAGAGCGGGATTTGAACCCCCAACAATTCGGTTACTGGACGACCCACTCTACCACTTATCCACAGTCGCACACATTAATAAATGATTAGGTAAGTGAAAAAAAATCCAACAATAATAATAATAATAATAATAATAATAATAATAATAATAATAATTATTATTATTATTATTATTCCCAGAACATTTGTTTTTGGCTGCAAGCATAGCTCTATGTCCTGATGGTACATTCAGATTAAAGGAATATTTTAGTGAAACAAAAGGAAACACATTAGCAGAGGAATAAAGCTTTCCTTGTTTTCAGTTTAACTTTGTATTACCAGGTGGTAGAGCACGAAACTCCTCCCACCTCAGTTAGCTTCCTGCATGTCTCCTGCTGAGCAGTGACACTCACAATCAAATCAAGAGGCTTTACTTAACCTAAGGCATCCTTTATCCCTAAAGCATACTACACTGCCAACCTACAGAGGTATTTACAGGTCAGTGAATGGACACATGACACGAGGACTGACAAATTATTCAAGCAGTTTGAGAACTAATGTTGGGGCTTACATTAAACTGTGTTACCACTCCTGTACCTGTGTGTTTATCCAGTGCAAACAGCCTGGAGTCGTCCCCTGGGAGGATGTCGTACGTGACCCGTCCAAAGCTGCCAGAGTCTCGGTCGGTGGCAATGACGTTAACGATCTCAGTGCCAGGTGGTGCATGGCTGCTGATGCTTACAGTGTACTCCTCAGGATGGAACTCTGGACTGTTATCATTGAGGTCAGTGATCTCAATGTGCACGTAGGTCTGAGCACTCAGGCCGCCCTGGAAACACAAGAAACAGGAAATGTGATCTTACTCCATCTGATCACATTGTAGTGACGCAGTGAGTGTGAGGTACTCACTGGATCTTCAGCTCTGATCAGGATGTCGTGGAAAGTCTGTCCTGTATCCCGGTCGATATCATGTGAGACACAGAGCTCTCCTGTGTGGGGGTCCACTTGGAAGAAGGGGTGTTTGTCGTGTCTGTCAAACCCATCGGACAGAGAGTAGAGCAACGAGCCAAACACAGGGCTGTCAGCATCCGTGGCCGTCACCTGTGAAGAGCCACATTAGGGCGTGTCTTTAGTGAGGCAACATGAACACAACAATAACCAAGAAAGAAGAACAGGCCACATCCAACACCTCCTGATCAACCACACACTCACCCTTTTCTCTTCTGTTTTTTCTCTTCTTTTTTATTGCATTTTAGTTGAACTAGATTTATATTTCACAAAGTGAAAGTATAGAAATACAGTTGTTTAAGATTCTGTGTTGTTTTAATTAAAAAAAAGATTTAATTTTTATTTTTTAAATACAACTCAAAGGTTGAAAAACACTGATTTAGTGGCACATGAGGTGGGACCAAGACTGAAGCTTTATTTGTTAATTTTCTATTCCCTCTCTTTCTCTCTCAAGTACCCCCTGTAATGCCAACGCGTACCCCTAGAGGTACACTTACCGCCATTTGAGAAACACTGCCCTACACATGGGACTACGAATGGAAATTAGCATTTAGCTAAATCCAGTGTATTTACAATTTCGGCTGTACATTAAAGGTCAGGTATCATGCTATTTTTCACCCATTTCCATTTGTTCTAAGAACCCCAACAACATAGTATTTCAGGTTTATTTTTAGTTTTCGCCTCTGAAAAGTCACTTTCTGAGCAGTTCTAAAAATGGGCTCTTTTGGAGTGTCGACAGACACGCCCACTCAATGAGTGGGCGTGTCTGTAGTGATCACCAAAGCGATTTCCTTTTTGCTATCAACACAGTGTTGTTTTTGTTTTCAGCCAAAAAACTGCACATTACAGTAACACATGGATATTTAAGCGGCTATTGTGATTGTGAGTCTGTCTCAGCGCTTCAGGCTGTGTTTATCACAGCAGCAGCAGCAGCAGCGGAGATCAGCTGCTTTAAACACCAGAGTGTTAAGCTGCTAAGTCACTTTCTTCTCCTTATCTCCATTAACTACAGGAATGGTCCTTATAAGGTGATTCATTAGTTTTGTCCAACCGCTGCGTCGCATTGTGGCACAAACACGTCAGATAAAGTCAAAGGCGATACGAGGCGATATAACAGATACTAAAAATGGAACTGCTCCTTTGGTTCTACACTGTTGCTACCCACTGCTCCTCAGGGTGGAGTTCAATGCAGAGAAGACATTTCTTGTATGTAGCTCGTATGCCTTTAGCTTTGAGACAGTGGGCGTGTATGTTCACTGTGGAGGCGCAGCCAGCAGCAGGCACTTCCTGGAGGGGGCGGTTCAGACTTTTGTGATGTCACAAAAGCTTGTTTTTCAGAAGAGGACAGAGCAGCAGCTCAGAGAGCAGGATTATTGAGGATTGCTCAGAGATGGAGAAAGGAAGCCCAATAATAATTAGTGGGTATTTTTAATAAGGAATGAACATTGTAACAAGGTTAAAATATCCAAAAAGTTGATTTAGCATGATATATAGGCCATTTAATAAACACGATCCTAATCAAATAAACAAATAAATCATTAAAAAAAAACATTCAAAAGGTTTCACATGGTAATGCTGATTAACTTTGAAGAGTTACTCACACAAAGGAACCACCACAGCAAGAATCATTCATTAAAAATTCTATTTGTCACTTAAAAAAATAATCATAAATTAAATTAAAATAACTTATTAACCCATCCAAATTTTAAATGCAATTTTATAATTATTTAATCTTGAGAGTTAAAATCATCAAGACAATGGTATTAAAATACAATATTTTTCAAATTGACTCTTAAAAAAAAAAAAAATTTAAAAAAATTAGAAAATATATATATATTTAACATATTAAATAAAAAAAATAAAAATACATAAAATAAATAAAAACTTATTTTAAAATTTCAAGTAGAATGTGAAAAATAAATCAATCAAATTCCACGGAAAAATGTATAAAACTAAATAGAGTGGTCATAATGATATTTTACCAAGGTAGTGACATATTGCAATAAAATCTATGCTCTTGAATGAAACAAATAAATTAACTTTGATTTATTTATTTTCTTTTGCATTTAAAGTAAAAAAAAGTAAAACAACAACAACTAAAATAAACAAAGAAAAGTCTTACTATCACTCATAAAACTACTCCTCTGTCAACATTTGGACTCTGACCCCAAAGGAAAATAAAAGGAGGTGAATGTGACTGTAAATACATCAGACGGAGCGTTAACTTTCCAGCCATAAATGGTGAGATCACTTCAGTTTATGAACTCTGATCAAAGAGAACTTCAACAGTTGTTGGGCGAGGACTGAATAGGTGTCAAACAAAAGTGCAGAATATTAACCTTAAATGAAAGAAAACACACTTAAAATACAGTTATAAAGAGTTGATTTGTACATGGAGTTGTAACTTCCTGGTTAATTCTATCTCTGATCCCTTTAGTGTGTTTAAGCATGGATGAGTTGAGGCTTTTATAGTGTATACTGTAAGTAGTGTGTGCTTACGATTCAGGGAACTCAGTGACACATTAATCCTATTTGCAGAAACTGGACTTTTCGAGCAGACTTCAGTTTGTGCCAGGCTGGTGTCAGCCTATGATTCAGTCATATCAACAACACAGTGCTGCATGGTGTGTCATCAGGAATAACACTGACCCCTTTGTGCAAACACAGTGAGGACGGCTTTTGTTTCATGAGATGAGAATCATTAGACTCAGAGGGAAGGATCCATACAGTATGACTTCTATTCTCATTCAGAATCAACTTAGAGATCCCAATCAACCAATCATGTGTTTGATACTGTGGAAAAGAAACCCACGCAGGCATATGGAGAACATGCAAACACACCACACTAAGGTCTCCAGCTCTGGGAACCAGTGTTAACCACTACACCACCATGTTTCCCCCCAAATTATTATTATTTTTAAACTTTTATATTAATGCTAGCACTAAATATGTAAATCATTTTCATTTATTTTCCCCCCTAAATATTTGAATACATTTTATTTGACTCAGATTATAACAAACACATTTAACTGAAAAAAGCTGGCTATAAGGCATTTGCTTATCAATGAGACGTTTTTTAATATTTAAAAAAAATGGCTGCATATGTATTATTATTATATATATTTTCAAATGTATATATTAAATACATTTTCAAAACTTTTGATTACTTTCATTTTTTTTATTTCACAATATTTAATATTTAAAGTGGCAAATATTCACAATTTATCAAGTTTTTGTGTTGGAGAGTCAAAGTTGTAATTAATTCATATTAATACTGCAGAAAAAAAGTTTAATACATCTGGATAGTTTACATGTTCTCCCTGAATGTGGGAGTGGGTATTTTGGGGGTTCCCTATGATGTATATTAGAGGGTTTCCACATATGTCACATTCTGGGTAGTAACCCAGATGCACGGCCATATTGGAGGCACTCGGCGGAAAACAATGCGAGTAACAAATGCACGAAACCACAGAAAAACTCCTCAAAATGCAATATAGTTGACTCCCTCGTCTTGGACCCGGAGAGTCTTCCGTCTGTTGCGTATCCTGAAATCGTCAACTACCTGGTTTTAACCCTAACCCAATCTGGGTCATCCTTTAGATAAAGGTCAGACCTTTTACCTGGAATACAATGAGAAATACAGCACATTTTAGCTCTACATTTTAAGAACTGTGTTGCTACTGTAGCAGACCATTAAATGTGATTATATGAAGTCAATAATGCCACATACAGTAGCTTGATATGAATTATATTCTTATCATCACACTAGTAAATGAGTTAAGAGCCGCTGCAATCAACAATTCACTTACCTGAACAAATGTGGATGTTGTCTAGATTTTTGCTTCGTAGATTCTGGTTTAGCTTCGTTAGCCACAAGCGCCTCTTTTCTTTTGATAACTTTTGATATTGTTTTCCCTGATTTGTTATAACTCTATGAAACTCCAAATGTTTTTCACCGTCTGACTACTTGGTACAGCCAAAAACACAGCAATAATTCACCATTTCCTTTCGATCTGCTTTGTTTACCTGCTGAGTACCTCCAATATGGCCACGTCCGGTTTGATGACACGCCGTGAAAACCCTCTATAGTGCCCTAGTTTACACTACGTAAAACACAAAATATGTATGAAATCGACCATATCTGCAATAAGTGACATATATCAGTCCCAACAGACTCTTCACTTTGAGTTTCCCAGATTTTGTGACCAATTTCTATTTAATTAAAGGAAATATGTCAAAACTTGAGGAAAACTGAAGATTTTTTTTAAGAATTTTAAGTTGTTTAACCTTAAAAAAGGACTGAAATTGTGTGATATCAGTTTCATTTACATAATAATTCATGTTTTCTCTGTCATTTTTACTTTCTCCTGCGGGCCAAATTGGATATTCCAAAGGGCCGGATATGGCCCCCGAGTCATGGGTGGATACACATTCTTCAGCCAATGAAAAATGTAATCCTTTGCTTTATTAAATAATAATAAATGAATGTGTAGCTTTGAATGTTCTACACCTACTTGTAAGAAGCAGCTGCCCACATCCCTGTGCTCCTGTATGGCCACGTTGTAAAGCTGCTGATGAAACACGGGCTCGTTGTCGTTGACGTCCTGGACCAGGACAGTAACCGTGGCTGTGGACGACAGAGCAGGTTCTCCTCCGTCTGTTGCCACCACCAGAAACCTAACCTCTGCCTGTGTTTCCCAGTCCAGAGCTGCTGCAGTGGTGATCAGACCTGACTCTGGGTCTATGTGGACCAGGCTGTCCTGGCTGGACTTAGGGATGGAGTATCTGACGTCTGAGTTGACCCCTTCATCTGCATCCCGAGCTTGTATCTGCACTATGGAGCTATCTACAGGGGCATCCTCAGGAATGCTAATGGTGTACACGTTGTTGTCAAACACAGGATGGCAGTCATTGGTGTCCAACACTTTCAGGAGAAGAACGGTCTCACTGCTCAGGGGAGGGCTCCCCAAATCTGATGCTCGCACCTTCAGCTCATACAGATCAGCTTCTTCTCTGTCCAGCTCAGAGCTCACACACAAAGCGTACAAAAAATGATCCGTCTGTTTCAGGGTGAACTTCCCATCTCCACCCTCCAGTGAGACAGCGACCCTGCCACCATCCAGGTCAGGGTCTGTCACTGAGATCCTGGCAACGTAATCCCCGATCACTGCGGCCTCAGAAACCACTGCGTCTCCTGCTTCACTGAGGAACAGCACGTTAATAGTCGGACTGTTATCGTTGACATTAAGAACCTTGATGCCAACGAAGGTGCTGCTGAACTCAGGCTGAGCCCCGTTGTCTCTCGCACTGATGATCAACTCGTGAAAGGCCCGAGACTCAAAATCCAGAGGCTTGTTGAGGTAAACGACTCCAGTGGTGTCATTGAGGAAGAAAACCTCGTTCAGGTCACTTTGCCTCCTGTTGATCTCATAAGTGATTCTACCATTGTTATCCAGGTCTAAGTCAGTGGCGTAGACCTGACACAGGGCAGACATGACGGGGGTATCCTCACGCACAGAGGTGTGATATTCAGTCTGGTTGAAGATAGGAGGGTTATCATTCTCATCCAGGATGTGGATGTTGACCTGAAGGGAACCTGTCCTGGCTGGTTTCCCTCCATCAAAGGCCTCGATAGTTAGAGAATAGAAGTCCTGAGTCTCTCGGTCTAGTTTCCTACTGAGGATGAGATCCAGGCTTGGGTGGTCAGCAGGTTCACTGCGATATTCCAAGTGGAAGTAGTCCACCATCTCTCTCTCTGTGATCCTGTAACCCTGCGTACCAAACTCAGCCTCATCCTGGTCTTTGGCGTCTTCTAGCTGAAAACGACTTCCTGGTGGACTCAACTCAGAGATCTCCAACCTGACCTCTGAGGATGGGAACACAGGAGAGTGGTCGTTCACATCTTTCACCTCGATCTTCACTTTGATCATCTCCCCTGTGAGGGTGGCAGCCACAAACTCATACTTATCCCTGCTTTCTCTGTCCAGGACCACAGCCGTGGAGATGATGCCCGTGTCTGCGTCTATCTCCAAGTCTCTGAACACATATGAGTCTCTGCTCTCTGAGATGAAGAACCCAGTGCTTGGCCTGCTTAAACCTGCTCCCAGATCTCCAACGATGGTTTTTGCAGGCAGGCCCTCTTTGATAGACAGCGTCAGGTTGAACACCTGCCCTTGCGTCTGCGCGCAAAGAAGGAACAGGGAAAGCGTCCTGAGGAGCCAGACTGAGTCTCTATAGAAACCCATTCCTCTTCTCCTCATGGATTACAGGTCCTGGTTGGGAAAGGTCGCGGTCAACTACATAATTCTATACGTCCAAGTCCAAAACCTCAGAGACTTCATAGAAGTTTCCAGAAGTCACCGTGCGTCTTTACGCACAGGAAACCCGTCCATTGGAACACCTCAGCAGTGTGTGGCGTCACTTTTAGAGACTGGAAATCCAAACATCTTCATGCACGGGCGCTCACGCAGTTGTCCACAGACACAGCGCGGGAGCGGAGCACTGTGCGCGCGCACTAAACACTGGCACGCGCTTATCATTGCCATCTGCGGCTCTGATTGTTTAAGATTTAATTAGGTCGCGAGATTAACTCGTGTGTGTGTGTGTGTGTGTGTGTGTGTGAGATCAAAGGGTAACTGCGTAACGCCTCCACCTGTGAGAACATGGCTTCACACTAGTGTTGATCAGTAGCTTTGGTGCTTTTCTCACATCACTATTAACATATGTCATTAGTACAAACTGCAAAACCTAGTGGATCACCTGCAAAAGCACGTCACGTGCCCTAAATGGATAATCCATTCCTCAAAATCAAGTATTCATGTAAATGAGAAATATTGACACCATCGTTTATGAACAAGGTGGTCAAATGGCTTTGTCATGTTTTCATTATGACACTTTATTTTCTCAGTGTTTTCCAATGAGAGAGAAAAAAAAGGCCAGAATTCAGTGACTCTACCTGAAAATGGTAAAGACAGCACTATACACTACTTGTGCAAACATTTGAAAACTACAGTGAAGTTACACATTTTTACTGTACATGATCTTTGCAGTTCTACAGCATTTGTGCCAAAGAAAAATACACTAGTCACTTATTTAGAACATACATAAGAAACAGCCTTTTGATAGAGCTGTGCACATATGTGAACAATATACTGTAATAGTAACTGTACATAGGTAAATCATTCTGGCACATCCAGACCTCCCTGTCCGTCTGTCTGTGTCTGTCTGTCTTTCTGTCTGTCTGTCTGTCTGTCTGTCTGTCTGTCTTTCTGTCTGTCTGTCTGTCTGTCTGTGTGTGTGTGTGTCTGTCTGTCTGTCTGTCTGTCTGTCTGTCTGTGTGTGTGTCTTTCTGTCTGTCTGTCTGTCTGTGTGTCTGTCTGTCTGTCTGTCTTTCTGTCTGTGTGTCTGTCTGTCTGTCTGTCTGTCTGTCCGTGTGTCTGTCTGTCTGTCTGTGTGTCTGTCTGTCTGTGTGTCTGTCCGTGTGTCTGTCTGTCTGTCTGTCTGGTCACATATTTTCATCTACATCACAACAAATATCATCCCTTGCTCAGTTTAAGAGATGTTTCCAGGAAAAAATGACAAAGAAAGGTATAAAATTTTCTTGGCACAATTTGACAACTCGTTCAACAATTTTGTATGTAATGACTCAAGCAATGAAATGAAGACCAGTAGTTTTATTGCATCCACAGGTATAGTTCATTTTGACTGACATGACATAAGAAAATGATCATTTCTTAAAACTGCAGATAATTGTATGAAAGCAACTGATAAATGTCTAAAAGCATTTGCAGTTGGTTCAGAGAAAAGATAAATTGCTACTATGATGGGCACAAATGACTAAATGTTGTGGAGGTTGAACTAATAGTTATGAAAGATGTTTATTCTGATGTGAGAAAAGCACCAAAGTGACTGAGAAAAACTGTCATCTGGGTTAAAAGGAGTCCATGGAGTGTTCTGCTGGCTCCCCCTATTGGTGATTATTAATTATTCAGTTTCACACCCACAACAATATCGCTCATTCTAGCGGTGGGATGATACGATACGATAATGGGCTCACAATAATGATACGATAGTTTGGAAAGGGGAAAAAGACACAGAAATTACAGTTAGAAAACAAATAGCCATGTCTTTTAATTGACTTTATCTCTGGGCATACGTACATACTTACTCACTCTCATGGGTGTGACAGTTTCAACAAAATGGGAATATGAAAAAATTTAAATAAAAAATAACATAAATGAGCCATTTTTCCCCCCTTTTGAAAGGCAATAAATAAATAAAATGTCTCTTTGCAAATAGATCAAAAAAACAGAGCCAGTCTAGAATTAAAACCAAATCATGACATCATCATCATCACACCCTTGAAAAAAAATTCTATCTGTGCATTTTAACTTTTTTAAAAGATCAAACTAGAGCAGTCTACACACCCCAGCTTTAAGTTATGGACAATATTAGTACATTTTGTGGCTGCAATTGAATCCTTTGGGTGTGAGACTGTTCGCTTTGGACAGATGTATCAGGAAGAGAAATGTTATAATAGTGATAGAGTAAAAGTCAAAAATGACCATACCTAAGTTAGTGTGTGGAAATACCTATAAAACTAATATACAACATATTTTCCTATTAACTAAAGAAAGGAATTAGAGTGATCAGCCATGCAGAATATCTTACTCCAACAAATCCACTTTTTATTAGATTAAATATCTTCAAAGTATTTCACCTCCAAACAAACGTCTCCAGTCCTCCCACTGAGGTCTGATGCAGGTCCAGTTCTTAGGCAACATGTAACCATGTGAACAAACAAACAACATCACAGTGCTGCTGATTCTTTCTTTGTTTGCTCCAGTCGCTGTAGGAACCGACTCAGGGATCATTGTCACCATTTCTCAGTGACTTCAGAGGAAAACTTTAAAAAAGTTAACAAAATGTCTCCTCACATCATGCTCTCGTATCAGTGGGACGACCAGGCTCTGGTGAAGAAGATCTACGACCGTCTGAGAGATGATGGTCTGATGGTGTGGATGGACATCGAAGGAGGAGTGACTGGGAACATCAATGATGCGTAAGCAGAGTTTAAAAACTGTGTGTGTGTGTGTGTGTGTCAGGCTGGGGATCAACTGTAATTTAAAATGTGTACCTGATAATTAAATACAATTACATAGTAATCGTAATTGAAAATGTATTTGAAAATAAATGTGATTTATTAGTCACAGAATTAGAATAATTAACTTTAAAAAATGTAACTGCCAATTTTTTTTAACATCTCATTTAAACTTAAATTAAAAAGACAAACAAAAAAAAAAAAAAATGGGAAAATTGTTACAGCTCTTTGGCTTATACATGTGTATTATTGTAAATAATTGTGATTTCCATTCTAAAGAACTTCTAGCATTAATAAAAATACAAATAAAATATTGAATTGTAATTGAACAATTGGATAATTTAAAACATAATTGTAATTAAAAAACGTAGTTGACCCCAACCCTGGTGTGTCAGGCTTGGGGTCAATTGTAATTGAAATTGTGTAACTGATAATTCATTACAATTTACAACTACATAGTAATCACAATTGAAAATGTATTTGAAAAGAAAATTTGTGATCTCCTCGTAATAGAATTGTAATTGAATAAAATAATTGACTTCACAATTTTAATTAATATACAAAGTCAATTTTAATGGCAACTTGGGTTTTCATTACATCCCATTTCAACACAAAATTAGATCTTATTCAAAATTTTTGGGGTAAATTGTTACAGTTATTTGGATAAAACAAATTAGAATTGAAGTAATTGTGAATCTAAAGAATATCCAGCAAAAAAACATTTTAATTTAATTGTAAATTGAAAAAATGCTGGTCACTGTAATTTTAATAGAATTGTAATTGAATATGGATAATTGAAAACATAATTGTAATTGAAACGTGTGTGTGTGTGTTTCAGCATGGCTGCAGGAGTGGAGGAGGCTGCAGTCATTTGTCCATTCATGACTCCATCTTATCAGGCATCTCGCAACTGCAAGAAAGAGCTCAACTACGCTGACACAAGAGAGGTCACCATCATCCCAGTCATGTTGGCTGACAACTGGGAGGCCAGTGAGTGGCTGGGACTGATCACTGCAGGGCTGCTGTGGGTGGACTTCAGGTGAGGAATCGTCACCTCACACCAGATCCCATCAGTGCTCCATCATCATGTGCTTTATCTTCTGACAGGAGGGCGGAGGAGGATGAGGAGCAGTTTGACCTGTGTGTCAGGTCCCTGGAAGAGGAAATCCTGTTTAATGCTGGACACCTGCTGACTGTTAGAAAACCCTCAGATGAAGATGAGGATGCAGCAGAGGTGAAGAAGAAGAAGAAACCAGGGAGAGGTTTTCTTCATGCTCTCACTCAGCTTTACATCCAGGACACAGGTGAGAAGTTCAAAGGAGGTTGTCCTGGAATTTATTTGGGTACAACTACCAGTAAATATTAAAAAGCAGACAATTTCCCCAGTTAATAGCTTGTGGTATTCCTTTTGGTACCTTTATAGAAAACTGTTAACGCAGCCTTTAAAAATATAAATAAAAGCATGTTTTTTCTAAAAATTGCAAAATGAAAATGAAGGTGCCTTGTTCGACGGCCGCTTTGGAAAGTTTTATAGAGTTCTTCAGGAAATACATTAATGTAGAGCTTTTTAAACAGATCTGTGATATATAACCCTTCAAAAATAGGAATAATAATTAAAAAAAAAATCACTATCAAGTGATGTCAAATTAGATTCCGAGAATGATTGTAGAATGAAAAGTATTACTATGTAATATGAAGCTGCATTTGTTGCATTGGAAATCCACTCATGCTTTATCTAAAATACTGTACAAAGTGCATTAATTCAGCAACAATCTACCTGCATACACTAAAATTGTAACAAGAAAAACCTTTACAATGATGTGGATAAACGTACATGCTTTATTAGTGATAGAGATGCTGAAGCTATAGGGACCCATGACTAAAATTAGGGTGATTTTTACCTGTAATAATAGACCCATCAAAATCTAGTACTTTTTATTGAGCATATTATATTGGCTATACTCTATTATGTCATGTTTGGCTATTTTGATATATCTGAAGGAAGCACTTTTCATTGGTATATTGTGTATGTAAAATCACTCAGTTGTATTTAAGTCAGATATGACATTTGTAGAAAAAAAAAGCTTTTAAAAAAACCCTATTATTTAATTGCTTTGACACCACTGTAAAGGATTGATGTGGGAGTACCACATATTTATTTTTATATGAAAAATATCTTCCTAATTTCTTATTTTCACCTTTTGTCATATTTTTAAGAATAAAGAGAAAGTCATACAACTATATATATTATACTGTATAATGCTGGTAATCAAAAACTCAAATGATCCTTCTTATATTTGAATAAAGTGATTAAAAAAAAAGCTAAAGGATTATTAAGACACGTTCTTCACTAGTGGGAAAGCAGAGACATTTCACCTCCAAACAGCCTTTGTTTCAGATCTGTCTCCAGTCCTCCCACTGAGGTCTGTTGCAGGTCCAGCTCTTAGGCAACATGTAACCATGTGTGCAAACAAACAGCATCACAGTGCTGCTGATTCTTTCTTTGTTTGTAAAATTACAAGAACAAGAAAAAAAAACCTCCAAGAGCTGAGGGTGCAGGTCTGCAGCTGGACCCCTCTCAAAACCTTTGATATGGATGAAAAGTCGTTCTGTACTGGTTCATAACACATTCAAATGTGAACGTGAGGAAAACTACAATAATTTTGAATATTTTGAGGTTTGAGTAGACAAACAGTAATTGTTCTTTGTCCAATGCAATCCCTTCAATATAAACAAGGTTTTGGACAAATCAAAAACTCCTTTAAACCCTTAAAGGAGATGTATCATCATGCTTAAAACAGACTGGAGAATTGTAAATTACACTCTTCAATAAGCTCCTCTAAACACTTTGTTTAACTATGTGAGAACTTTTCTATCGATATACAAAAATAAAAAGGCCTGGAATAACAGCCCACCCATTAATTTGTTAGAAACTATTTTGGCAGTGATGCTCTTTACATAATTAAAGCTTCTTTCGTATACTTTGTGCCGTTAAAAACATGGTTTCTGACCGTCTCTCTGCTGAACCTGACAGAAGAGCAGACTGAACCAGTAGAGGGCAGCAGAGTCCCAGTGCAGCTCAGCGAAAGCTCTACAGTTGGTTGTTACTGGGAAGAGATCAAAGGCAAAGGCTGCAAATACTACAGGAACGTGTTCACCCGCAGATACCTCGGTACGTCACAAACGCCGTTCTGAGAAACATGTGGTGTTTATTAAAATGGAGCAACAAAAATGTCACATTCTGAGACAAAAATGGACACATTTTTCACATGTATGTGCTGAGTCGTTACTAAAGCTTTTTGGCTGAGTTTCTGACCAACATTTCCTGTTCCTGACGCAGGCTTTGATCCCACTGAGGACACACTCCACTGTGACCCCCGACCCTCAGAGAGTGAGGAGTGGCTTCTGTTGATGGATCAGTCAGAAAAGAGCCATCACAGAGCTGTCATTATCAGACACAAACAGTCTGGAAGCTTCCTGGCTGTTAGCAACGGCTGCTGCAGAGGACTGACTTCCTACGATGAGGACTGTAAATGGTTTTTGAAATAAAGCAAACAATGAAAACGTGGCTGTTTCAGTTTAAGATGCAGGAAGAAAATCTCTAGCAAACCAAACTTTGAGGAGGATATTTCATCAGATGTTGTAGAAAACAAATTAGACTAAAACGGTGAACAAAAAGAAAAGAAAAAAACAAAAACAAAAAATGTCTAGAATCTTTTCCTCTTGAGGATTTCTGGTTTCCAGTTGACGGGGTGACTTTCTTCAGTCTGCAGTAAAGAAGAAGGAAACATTAGTTTAATGATTGTTGTTCACTAACTCAGACAGCACATCGTCATTAAAAACAACACTCACCGCTGACTCGTCCTCTTTGTAAACTTTGATGGTCTTATCGGCCTCGGCTGTGATCAGTCGACCCTCTGAGTTGTCGAACATGCAGGCGAAGATTCCAGACTCACTGTCCAGAGACCCAGGCTGCACGGCTGCGTGAATTCTCTGGAAGTTGTAGCCCGTCCTCCAGTCCCACATGTGAATGGTTCCATTATCAGCTGGAAAGTTGGATGGTGCACAGGGCTTTTGGTAAATTAGGGTTTTTTTGGTCGCAATATTAAAGAGATCCTCCACTTTTTTTTTCCTTTTTTTTACAAATGTGGGCTAAAATCTTTGAAATGTACTTATTAAAAGATCTATGCCCAACAAAACATTATTTTTGCACCATATTTGTTTGATTAACTTTTAAAATGGGACAACTACTGTTTTTATCCTCTTTCTGTAAACAAAAGAGTGTGTGACGTCATCAATCACGTGATTTCAAGATGGTGGAATGCATGTTTTAAAACGGTAAAGTAGTCCCACTTTTAAAAGTTAATAAAACAAAATATGGTGCAAAATAATGTGTTTAATGGCATAGATCTTCTAATGAGTACATTTCAAAAGTTTTAGGCCACATTAGTAAAAACAGTGGAGGATCCTTTTAGAGATTTAGTTTTTCCTACATTGAAGCAAAAACATGTTTCTGCATTTACAGAAGAGCCTTAAAGAGCTGAAATAAATCCTCAAGTTAAATGATCTGTATGGAGGCTTTATTTATCTCATATTAGTCTTTTAACTCTTAATTTGGACTATTCAGCAAACTGTGTTATTTGTGATGCATTACAACACAATTCTGTCACAGATCTGGTTTTGTGAACTCAAAACCGTTGGGAACAATTACCTTCCTTCTAAAGCAGGGGCGTCAAACTCATTTTAGTTCAGGGGCCAAATATGGACCAGTTTGACCTTAAGTGGGCCACACTTCAACATATAAATGATAAAGTATGTGAGTAAATCAGTCCTTACAGGAACTTCTTTTCAATTTCCCGGATTTTGTGGAATATTTTGAGGAAAATTTGCTAGATTATGGAACATTTTTTAGTTCTTTCAACAAAATGAGATTAATAATGGCTCCCGTCATGTGATTTAAGGACTGGGAAACTGAGCTCTGCAAATATTGTGGAAGTTAATTGAGTTTTTGTATTTGGAGGGGCTGAGATATCTACTGAATTGGTTTTTTTTTCAGTTGTTTTTACCTTCTCTAGTGGGCCAAATTTGATGCTCTAAAGGGCCGGATTTGGCCCCTGAACCTATAGTTTCATACATGATCTAATCGTCTCGAGTAAATTGAAAAAATAAACGTTTAAATGAGCAGCACAAGGCTTGTTGCATCACTGCTGTCTTTTACTGGTCACCATAAGTGGGAATGATAGTGGTCATTAGTGAATGTTTTTAAGCTTTGAGTTTTACCTCCTGACACCAGAACACCGTCAGAGTTCACAGCCAAAGTGTTGATGATGGCGTTGTGGCCAGACAGGTTCTGTATGAATTTACCATCTGGGAACGTCCACTGTTTGATATTATCAGCAGAACCAGAAGCAAAACCGTGTCTGGAAAAAAAAAACAACCAAAGATCAGAGATTAAAAGCTTCCTACTGTAGAAAAAGTTTTAAAAATAAATACAATTTGCTATTTAAGAAGAGCCCAAACCTAAATATATTTTCTTCCAAAAAGCAAGAATAACCACAGTTATATGTTCTAAAGAATGCAATGAGGTCATCATTTAATGTAGGAACTACTTTGTTGATGCATTACTGCGTAGTTTAGAGGATGAAAACATGATGTGTGAAGTGTAAACTCACTGTCTGGGATGTAACACCACAGTACGAACAGACTTCTTGTGGTTAGTCAGGGTTGCTCTGGTTTTCCCAGCGATCAGATCCCACAGCCTGATGGTGGAATCGTGGCTGCCTGCACCAGTTAAGAATCACAAGCGTGAGAAAAGAAGTTGGACAGCAGTGTTGTTATGGTTACCTTACCTGTGATGACTTGTGGTTCTGCTGCCTGACATCTCACTGTGGCCACAGTGTTGGTGTGACCTGTTAATGTGTGCACGTTGGCTTTTGTCCGTATGTCCCACACCTGCACACATGGGATTGTTTACGGATTAAATAACAGCAGATAATCCCTTATCCTAGAAATGAGTTTTATTTGTGGGGGTTGAGTGATTAACTTGTTTTTTTTCTGTTACAGTGGCGTAACTTTTCAATTACAAAAACAAAACATTTGCAGTTATTTGTGTTAAATAATAAAGTAAAGACATTTGCATGTGGCTACCTTGGAATCTAGGCTGTATATTATTCAAACCAACAAACTGCTGTGAATTTGATTCCCTTACGCTGGTTGAAACATAGCTTTTCTGTTTTGTCTTTTTGATAGGTACCGTCATAATATCTGTTGCACAAATGGACACAAAGGGGACTTCCAGGCATGCATCGCTTGTTTTAACTCTTTTTTAATATACATAACCGAGAAACGCATACGTCAGCCGCACCGTCTATTTATCACAGGTGAATTGCTCAGATGTTCCTGCCTTCACCTGAGGACCCCTGCAGCTGCACCCCGATGTTGCCTGTGTGCTTCCTCCGCCGTCTGAAGGCTCAAACATAATTGGGCAGACATCCGCAGACTCCACCAGGCCAATCATGTGCAAAGTTCAGATTTTATGACTGCGTGGAGTCCTGCTGTATCACACTAAACACTGCTCAGCATGAATTTTTCAAATCGACCCACCTTAAATACAGAAAGTGTCCGGAGGTACGTTAAACGTAGCCATAGCCCCCAGGACTATAGATACATTTACGGAGCTTTTATACATAAGCGCGAGTGAGTGGTCTAAAGTGTCGCACTCACGGGTTAGCGGGGTAGCTAATAGCTACTAAATATGAGCTAAAATACAAACAACGGAACTTTAAGTCACGTGGTGCACCTATCACGTGACCTAAACTGGCCAATGAGGAACGCTGCGTATCCATAGAGTGGCAGACTAAGGATACCTTTAATGTACCCGTAGCCAATATAACAGCGACCTGCATTTTACCACCTGGTGACACAGAGCAGGAGAGATGAAGAAGAGGTTTGAGGACTGACTGGTAGACGAGCTACGAAAGTACCGACGCCTTAAAAACACGTCCCATAAGAGTACAGGGACTACAGCTCTGAGGAGTGCGGCAGAGTATATTCTTGACTTAACCCATAATCACCGTCCAATATAAAGAGGCTGTTTCATAATCTAAACAAAAACCATCAACTAAATAAAGCAATAGAAAAATGTTAAGTTAATAAAACTTATTTTCAGAAGGTTAGGCCCCTGGACCTCCCAACAAGCGTTCCCTCTACGCTGCGAAAAATCCCTGTTGAGGACCCTGACTCACTCTTGCTGTGGCATCTCTGCTGCACGTCACCAGCACATCAATGGTTGGATGCAGGTCCAAGTCATACACAGCACTGAGGTGTCCGTGATAGTGCCTGATTACCTGAAATACATAGATAAAACCATTCTAGACAAGTGCACTTAAACATAAAATAGCCACTTCTCTACGTCCCTCTCTGAGTAGCAGCACACCTTGTTGTACTCCAGATCCCAACACTTGACCTGCTTGTCTTCTCCACAGGAGAACAGGTAGGGGCTGCGGGTGCTCACTGCCACACCTCGCACGGTGCTGATGTGTCCTGTCAGGGACAGCTTCAGTGTCCCGCTGGCCAGATCCCAGATCTGTCAAAACAACAACGCCTTAAGTCACATTCGGATTCATGGACAGCATTCAAAGATCACAGCTCTCATAACACAACATAAAACAGTTTAAATAACACACGACAACAATTATCATCTAATTAGCTTTTTTTTTTTTTTTCCCCACACACGCATGCACAGATTTATGCGTATACACGTCTTAGGAAATGTAAAAAAATGGTATATCTAGTAGGGGTGTACAATACCACAAATCTGAAGACACGATTCACATGTCACAATACGATATACCCCAAAACTAAAAAATATACTTTACGCTATATCAATAATTACAGATTTCACCTTTACAACAACAAAATTGTATGAAACACAAGTAAATGGTAATTAACTGTAAAAAAAAAAAAGTTTAATGTTTGCTTCTACAACAGATTCTGATTGTGTTAGTTCTTAAATTCTTTAAGTAACCACATACATCTATAAAAGTGCCCAATATGTTTAATGAAAATAAAGTGCAATCAACTTCCATGCTAAAATGCACTAAGGAGTGAGGTAGTTTAACAAGGTCTGATCTGCTTCACTGACAACTAGTGACTGGGCATTAACATGCTATGCATAGCACAATTACATGTTATTTTCCCCTTAAAAAAAGTTTTTTGGATCGATATGATAATCTTGCAGTGAAATATTGCAATTAATCGCCTCACACTCTTAATATCTAGTACAGGTAACATTTTTTGAAACATTATGAAAAAAACATGAATAGGTATTTATAAAATTCTGAAGATGTGATAACATGACAAAACATTGTCAGTAAAAATAGACAAAAAAAACAACGTTCAGAAAAATCTTGGCAGAAAGCCAGATTTATAAACATCATCATAAATAGGAAAGATGCAATTACACTGTTTTAACCGTTCCATTATAACACAATAAATACATTTTTATCCTAACTTACTTTAATAGTTCGATCAGCAGACCCTGTGACAAACCACTGGTTTCCAGGCTCCACAGCGATGGACCTCACCCAGCCAAGGTGTCCACTGATGACCTGTCAGATCCAAACATCCATGGTTAGAAACAACACAACCCCCAAATGATAATGACAATTAGTGACACAGAATTTAAATCCTATACCCGGAACAGTTTCCATGGAGGATGCCACTGGGGTTTAGGCATCGTTGGTGCTCTTCTCATGAGTGCAGACGTTCTGGTGCCACCTCCCTCATGGAGTGACTAACAAATACACAACATAAAGAAATATGGCTTAAAGGAGACATATCATGCTTTTAAATCCTTCCTTTTTACATTCAAATCATACAGTTGTGGTCTATATAAAGCGGAACTGCAATGCTTGGGTCTGAATTCCTCATTATTATAGCTCCACAGGCCCCTTTCTACCACTTTTCTGATGTGCTTCTGAGAACAACTTGTTTTGGTGCGGTCTCTTTAAATGCAAATGAGACACTTCATACCCCGCCCCCTCTCCAGGTTGCAGAGGTGACACTCGGTTCAACTCCACCCTGTTCGGCCATTTTTGTAGTTTGATAGAAGAGATACAGTTATGTAGCGGCGCAGAAACTTTTTATTCACACGTTATTTACAAAATGTCAACAACGGAAGACTTGTCCATCCAGCCTTACATGTTTGAGCCAGAGTCTGACCCAGCGGAGCGAGATGAAAATGAAGATGATGAACCTGCAGAACCCTAACAAGTGAGCTAACACAAGCACCGAGCTAACGCTAGCGCCAAGCTAACTGAACTGACTAATGAAAACTTTAGACTTAAATTAAGTCACGTAGGCCATATCATCAAGGATCTAAAACGAGCACACAGCGCCAACATATGAAGACGGTGCAACTGCTAATGCTAACAAAACAATGACAGGGACGTCTTATCATCACACTTTTTAGCGTTATTTACAGCTTACCGAAGTGCTCTGTTCGTCGTCTCCAAAGACAGAAGGAATTGACCCCTCAATCTGACAAAGTCTTTCGGAAAATGCTTCTTTATACTGGAGAAGCAGAAGTGCTTCACGCACAGAAAAATGACCTTACCCACAGATGTGGGTACATTTCCATAAAAAATAAAACTCAACCAGGCACTTCGAAAAGGTTCTGATGCTGGGAGAAGGTGTAATGAAGCGTGTGGGTTACTACATCCAACAACCGAACATTTTGACTTATACTCTCGTAACTTCGGCATCCTTGAGCTTGGACTACAAAATCACAGTGAGAAATAAAAATGGCGGATTGCTCGAAGTGTTGGACCTGGAGTCGATGTCATAATTTGGCAGTTCCGCTGCAAATACTGTGACGTTATTGTTCAAAAAACGTAATAGAGAATCGAAAAATCGAAACAGATTGAAAAATATGACCAAAACAGAATATAAAGATATCAAGCACCTGAAGAGACTAATTTGAAATTTTCTGTACTTCTAAACACTCTCAATATACAACAAAATGCATTTAAGGGCTAAAAAAAAGTGGATTTAGCATGATATGTCCCCTATAAAAAACGCTAAGAGTGTGTGTGTGTGACAGAGATCTACCACTGCAGTAGACTGAGGATGAACCCTGTCCCCTCCTCCTGCATGTCGATGGATGTCGACCACACTGGCTGCTGTGCGACTGGCATCCTGCCTGCAGGTCAAACGAACACACAGGGTTTATATCACAAGTGTCAAAATCGAGGCCCAGGGGGCCAAATACGGCCCTTTAGACCAGGGGTCTGCAATCTGCGGCTCTGGAGCCTCATGTGGCTCTTTGACTCTTTTGCAATGGCTCCCTATAGCTTTAAAGAAAACCTATTGAAATAAAGAGTTGTTATTTTCCTACAGAGGCTATTATTGATTAATGACAAATAAAATCAAGATATAACAATTTGTTAACCTAAAAATAAATCACATTGTGCAATGACTCAGCACCTTCCTACTTCACTTCCTGCAACATCTACAGACCATCAACTTTCCTGAACCTGTGGCTAACCTTAAGTTTTAAATCCCTGGTAAGATAACTAAACCAACAAAAACACTATTCTGAAAGAAAATAGAGATTTTAATAGTGTGGGGACAGATTCATTTAACCACCAATGTGCAGGTTAAATATGGATGTTTTATGTGTGGCAAGAAATGAGAAATTAGCATGTGTTGATCACATGATCATGTGTTATCAAACTTCAAGTTACTTTTTGTAGCCCTTTAAATACATTAACTAAAAATAATCTTCTTTATATAACATTGTGTTCATGTAAACTGAGATGTGTAAGAATTTGAAGATGAAAGATACTGTTTAGTTGTTATTTCTTGATGTTAATTTATTTTAATCTGTTTTTAAGTTGCCATTTACATGATCAATATAAATCAAATCATGAAATCAAACATTATTCTATGTCATTTTAACTGTATAGAATTTCATTCACTGTATTGTCTTCATTGAGAAGGTTTTTTTTCCGGCTTCAGGAGGACTTTAATGAGGTGAGACTAGGCAAAATGGCTCCTTTGAGAGTAAAGGTCGCAGATCCCTGCTTTAGACCATCCAATTCAGCACCCAGGAGAAAGTAAAAAACACACTTAAAATTTATGACAATTATTTGTCATAAATGATCGTGTAACTTATGACAAGTAATTTAGTTGTACATTTCTCAGCCCTTCTAAATACAAATTCAATGAAACTCCACAATATTTGGAGAATTGCAAATTTCACATTTCTCATTTTAAATCTCAAATTGTTCAAAAAAAAAACTTAATTTTCCTCAAATTATTTCACATAATTACGCCCATATTATAAATAAATTGGTCACAAAATGAATAAAAATTATATATATCTGTCACTTATTGCTTGGATATTGTCGAAGCCTTAAATACTTTATATATTATTTATATGTGGAAGCACAAACTTGGGCCTAAAATCTGTGGCCCACTTAAGATCAAACTACTTCTTATTTGGCCGTTTAACTACAATGAGTTTGACACCCCTACTTTAAGAGCATTCAATCAGCCCGCAGATTTGAATCTGAGAGAAAGCATAAATCAATAGGGTAGTAACGATTCACTCAACTCCCGATGCGATTCGATTCACGATATTGGGTTCACGATACGATTCTCTCACGATTTATTTTACAAAATGGGACTGTATATAAATGACTAAAAAATATTCCTTTATTTTTTTTGGGAAAATACTATACTATTTTTCATTTTCAAAAGAATCCCTTGATAAACTATTCAAAACAATGCAATTTAACTAAAAATAAATCTTGAATGAAATAAATATAAGAATAATACAAATGAAGAAGCTTATTATTTAAATTCTGGTTCTATAGTAAACAATACAAAACTGCATAATAGTTCTTTTTCTTTTTAAAAGTGCAACTGAAAATGTATTTTGTGCCTTAACAATTGGACTTAAAAAAACAAAACAAAAAAAAACAGTCATTTTACTGTATTTAGGTCAGATATTTGTTTGGACCAGCAGAGGGCGGTGGTAACCCAGTGGTCGGTTGGCATGCAGATATTTTGCAGTGAAGAAGAGATGCTATGCTAGCAGACAGAGTTAATAGAAAAACGTGACTTTTACAGCTATTCACGTAATATAACAGATATTATTTTGGTGCTAAAAGGGTAAGGAATCATTTATTAACATATTTAAGAGTAGAAGATGGCCAGAAAGAAAGTATTAGCAGATTTCGCTCGCCGCCAACACTTCTGGGTAGCGCCCTCTGCTGGTTAAAAAAAGTACTGCGATTCAATTTTCAAAGCATCGATGTGAATCGTTATACCTATGAATCAATTTTTTACTGCCTTACGATTAATCGTTACATCCCTATAAATCAACGTGTCAATAACAAAACAATTCAGTTGTAGATATCTCAGTCCCACCAAATGTATGAAATTCATTAAAAAGTCAAAATATTTGCAGCGACTTACTAGTTTCTCGTGCATATATCACATTACTGCATTCACATATTACCAGAAAGAACTCGACATTTTTCGATAATCTTGCAATTTCTTATAACAGGGCTCGAGACTGCAACCAAATCTGTTGCAAATGCGAGTATATTTTCAGTGTGTGAGTGAAAATTTTATCTGGTCGCATCCATGCGAGCGCATATGGATGACCTTATTTTGCACGATGTGCCGGTTAAATACTGTATGTATGCTTTATTTGTGGCAAGAAAAGAACAATTAGCATGTGTTGAACACATGATCATGTGTTATCAAATTCAAGTTACTTTTTGTAGCCTTTCAAATACATTAACTAAAAAAATATTCTTTATATAACATTGTGTTCATGTAAACTGAGATGTGTAAGAATTTGAAGATGAAAGATACTGTTTTATTTCTTGATGTCAATTTATTTCATTTTAAGTTTCCATTTACATGATCATATAAATCAAATCAAATTAAATCAAACATTATTCTATATAATTTTTAGTCGATGTCCTAATTTGGCAGTTCCGTTGCAAATACTGTGACGTTATTGTTCAAAAAACGTAATAGAGAATCGAAAAATCGAAACAGATTGAAAAATATGACCAAAACAGAATATAAAGATATCAACGGAGCACCTGAAGAGACTAATTTGAACTTTTCTGTACTTCTAAACACTCTAAATATACAACAAAATGCATTTAAGGGCTAAAAAAGTGGATTTAGCATGATATGTCCCCTTTAAGTGGAGATTCTGATATTTGTCATTTATTGCTTGGATACTGTCTGTGCTTTACAAACTGCTCATATCAGCTACATGTGGAAATGCAAACTAGGGCACACTAATGTTGAAATTGCTCGTTTGTTCCCACATAAAATCTGCGGCACACTTATGATCAAACAGCTCTGTATTTGGCCAAGTTTGTCACCCAAGGTTTTAAAGAAAAATAATGTTTCCATTGAAGTCCTAGCTATTTCTCACGTGAACTACTTTTTTTTAATTTTTTTTCCTAAATACTGTATCTGGAGAAAAGTCTACCTTGCTTGTGAAGGTGGTAAAACCAGAGCCACAGAGGTTACGCCTCCCTCGCTGGGATTCCTGTGCATCTTTGTGTCGGCTGTCAGTGTCACACCTGTAAATAAAAGCTTTTGTTACTAACAGTGTTTGGATCTTCGATGTCAGCCCTCGGAAAATGCTTGCCAGGCAGCACACAATATCATGACCCATGTTTGTCCTCGTTAGTTTTACTCAAATTTCATTGACCACAGACCACAGGTTATAAACCCGAAACAGAATAAATGCATCATCACAACAAACACGTCAAATACCTATTACCAGTGCTATCAGGCTACTTTAGCACTTTCTACATGCCAATGGGCTGTGTGCTCCTGATGACGGTCCAAAGTACTATGGTCCAAGTAACTCGTGCAGCGCCCGTAGTCCCACAGTTAGACTATAATGTCTACCCGTGGGACTTTTAGAACATAGCACCATCCCCTTTTGAGTTACCATGACCCAACACCAGTTTTTTCCATTGGGGAAAAAACTGTTTGTTCGGCTCAAGTGACCTTGAGCCGAACAAACGGTGTAATGACAAAAAAGTATCATGATTAATACAAGGATTGAGCAATCACTATTTACCAGGGCCTGAAGGGTAAGCATGTGTCCCAGTAATCAAGTACTCTGGGTCATCACCTGAAAAACAAAAAGGGAAAAAAGAAAAAAAAAAATCACTACAAAGTTTAAACTTGAATGGTTTAAAATGTTTTTCTAAATAAATAAAGTGTTTGTGCCTGGCTGTGAGTAAGGGGCGTGGCCCTGCAGATGTGCTGGAAGCTGCGAGACGCGGTCCTTTCCTTCCTTCAGGATGGGCATGTGAAGGACGGCACTGTAATCTGTTTTCAGTTTCACTCCCATCTTCAGCTTGTGGCTGCAAACAAACACAAAGGCAGAGCAGAAGTCTGAGGAGCTCATTCAAAAACAAACAATGAATGAGGATTCTGTGCAACAATGAAAGAAAGTGAAGAAACCATACACAAACTGTACAGTCCTAGAAAAAGCTTACAAGTGATGAAAGAACCCAATATAATGTATTCAACCTTCACTCATTTTTCCTTTACTCACAATTGATTTGTTTTTGAATGGACATGAAAATATTTTACTAAATGTACGTTTCCTCAGTAGAATGTTACCCTAAAGGCAGGGTAGGTCATTTTTGAAAGTTAGCATGATTTTGAATGTAGGATCCTCAGAGGGCTCCGCCTTTACCAAATCACCCCTCCCCTCTGTGCACCCTCTAAAGCCACGCCCCTCACTCACATACACAAGCACCGTGCTGAAATAGTGGACCTCAGCTCATCGCTTGTATTGTGTAGCAACTTCGTCATCTCACAACTCATTAAGCGGTAAGTAGGGTGTCCCGATCCGATATTGATATCGGTCCGATATCAGCCAGAAAACTAATATCGGATTTAATAGGATTGCATATAAAATCTCCGACATATCATATTTATTCCCAAAATAAAAATTAAATGATTCTCTGTCATTCAACAATTTCAAGCTTTAACCCAGGTTTAAACAAAAGTGCAACAGCAACTTTACAGTAGCTTAAATATTCTGATTAAAAAATCAGATAACTACATATTTTATAACATTACAATTAAAATAAACTATTTCCTTAGCATCTCAGGATAGTGCAAATAAAACATTAAACATGCCTGTGGCACACAGGCATAGCCTACTCCTAAGGTAAACAAATGTAAACAAAGAGGGGGCTGGCTCACATCGCGCTACGGTAACCTACAAGGACAGAACGCGAAAAAGTTCGAAAAAACTGTGGTGTAAAAAATATATATATATATTTTTAAACATTTTTTTTTTTTTTTAATCGTAAAAATAAAAATCGTTTTTATGTACAAATTCAATAAATCGATTAAATCAATTAAATAGTTTTTTGCCCAGCCCTGCGGTGACGCGCTTTGAGTGTGGGCTCGGGCACATGAGGGGTCTAGATGGAGCAGGGAGACTCAATTAGTGTAAAAAAACAAAAAAAACACGTCTTTTTTCATTGGTTGAAGTTTTCACAGGTTTACAGCTGCTACAGATGATGAATTTTCTTCCTTCCTTTTTCAGAGCACATCAGATCTTAATTTCTGTCAGGACATGAAGACCATTTCAACCAAAAACTTTAAAAATGTATCTGGAGAAAATTACCTACCCTACCTTAAATCCTTGAGAGAATAAACCAGATCAAACTAGCACATCATCCAGAAATACAAAGCACAAAAGTACGCCTCAAAGATAGTGTAAAGCAGGAATGTTCAACACAACAACAAACAGCCCAGTTTCATCTCAGCTGGGCGAGAATGTTGGTAAAAGTAATCAATAACTAATCAACTTTCTTCTTTGCTTTAGAAAAATTTTTTTCTGAAATTATTGCCAAAAATGTCAACAACTCTCGCACGCTGTTTTCTGTAATTGAAAAGCTCACAACCCCCCCAGATCAGATAGCCCCTGAATTACTGTCAGCTGGAAAATGCAATGAATTTGCTGTATATTTCAATGAAAAAATACAATCAATAAGGTCAAACATCAGAACAAACCAGCAAAATCACAAAAAGCTTGAACAGCTTCAACCACTGAGGGATGAGTCAACTACAATGTTAGAGTTTATTACAGTGAACCCAAAAACAATAGAGGAGACTGTTCAGCAGCTGAATCCATCAACGTGTTGCCTTGACACAATACCCTCAAACTTCTTTAAAACTATTGTAAATTCAATTGTCACTGATTTGTGTCAGATAATTAACTGCTCATTCCAATCAGGCACCGTACCAAAATCCCTGAAAGTAGCTGCTGTGAAACCGCTGTTAAAAAAGAGAACACTGGATGCCTCTATACTGGCTAACTATAGACCAATCAGCAACCTTCCATTCATGGCCAAGATCATTGAGAAGGTGGTCTTCAACCAACTGAGTCAATTCTTAACATTCAACAAAATATTTGATAAATTTCAGTCAGGTTTTCGTTCTCATCACAGCACTGAAACTGCTCTTATCAAAGTGATCAATGACATAAGGTTGAACACTGATTCAGGAAAAGTATCTGTTCTCATTCTGTTGGATCTAAGTGCTGCATTTGACACTGTAGATCATACAATTTTGTTGCACAGATTGCAAACATGGGTTGGACTAAATGGAAAAGTAATGCAATGGTTTAAGTCCTACTTGGAGGAGCGAAGCTATTTTGTAAGCATTGGAAACTTTGAATCTGACAGATTACCAATGTTCTGTGGGGTTCCTCAGGGATCTGTTCTTGGACCCCTTCTGTTTAACCTTTACATGCTTCCTTTAGGACAAATTTTACAGAACTGTAAGGTTGATTATCAGAGCTATGCAGATGACACACAACTATATCTATCACTGAACCCAGATGACCATGGTCCCATTGAGGTGTTGTGTGACTGTTTAGAAAAAGTAAACTGCTGGATGAGTGAAAACTTCCTTCAACTAAACCATGACAAGACGGAGGTGATTGTCTTTGGTAACAAGGAAAAGAGGACTGCTGTCAGCAATTATCTTGAGTCTCGATCTTTAAAAGCTAAAGACCAAGTCAAAAACCTTGGTGTTCTGATTGACTCAGATCTTACATTCAGCAGTCAGATCAAATCTATCACAAAAACAGCTTCTACCACCTAAAGAACATCTCCAGAGTGAAAGGTTTAATGGCTCAGAAAGATCAGGAGAAACTGGTCCATGCTTTTATCTCCAGCAGACTGGACTATTGTAATGGTCTTCTGACAGGAATCCCCCAAAAGAGCATCAAACAGCTACAGCTGGTTCAGAACGCTGCAGCTCGGGTCTTAACCAGAACAAAGAGGTCAGAGCACATTACTCCAGTTTTAAAGTCTTTACACTGGCTCCCAGTCAGCCTCAGAATAGACTTTAAAGTTCTGCTGCTGGTGTATAAATCTGTGAATGGGTTTGGTCCAGAATACATCAGTGACATGTTAGTCAGGTATGAACCCAGCAGGTCTCTCAGATCCATGGACACAGATCAGATAGTGGAGCCCAGAGTTCACAGTAAACATGGTGATGCTGCTTTTAGTTGTTATGCTGCAAAGAAGTGGAACAAACTGCCAGCGGAGCTGAAGTCAGCATCCAATGTGAACATTTTTAAATCAAAGTTATAGGCACTTTTTTTCTCTACTGCATATGATTGAGAGAGAGATTTTTTGTCATGTTGTTGATGTAATGATGATTTTACTGATGATTTTAAATGTTCTTATTGATTTAAATGTTCTTATTGATTTTAAACAATTGAATGTTTTATCATGTAAAGCACATTGAGTTGCCTTGAGTATGAAATGCGCTATATAAATAAATTTGCCTTGCCTTGCCTAGAAAGACGTTTTATAACACACAATTTTCTAAACAACATTATTACGGCTTGGCTTTAAAACAAAAACAGATGTTTGGATACTTAGAGATGTTAAATCAATTTAAAAAAGGTCACAAAGGAACAATTTGGACGTTGTTTTTGTATACTTGAAACTGGATATTCACAAGTATAATTACTTAAAACTACTCCATGTTAAATTAATGTATTATGGCAAAGGAGAAAGGCAGTGCCAAAAGAATACTTTTAGAAGGAAAAAACTAAATAAAGGAGATGTATGGAAGTTTTCCTGATTTATTCAGTGAGACGATTTTATAATCTACTGTACAAATTACTTTAAATTAAATAATATATTTATACATTAAAGGTACAGTCTGCAACTCTTATAAAATGGACTTGTCATATTTACTAAAGCTGTCACTATGTAAGGACAACTTTACATCAAACTAGTAGTTTGTGTGAAAAAAACGGACTCATTGAGTCCCCCTGCTGCTCCTGCAGCCGTTGACAGATTGCCAGAATGCACCTTGACCAAGCAAGAAGAAGCAATCAGAACCAGGATTGTGTTTGATGGACTGTCTGACAGCTGTTGCTCACAGGCCCCACCCCTTTCCCGGAGCGAGAGCGCCGTCTTTTTTACAGTGTATGGTGTGGAGCAGTAAAACATAGAATTGGTGTTTTCTGCTTGAAAGGTAAATACTGTTACTTGATTTACATAACCAGGGCTCGAGACTGCGACCAAAATGGTCGCATATGCGAGTGTGTGTGCGAGAGAAAACTTTATCTGGTCGCATCCGTGCGAGTGCGTATGGATGACGGTATTTTATACGGAGCGGCTGAACGCTTTGTCACGTCCCACAGAGTGCACTTCTCTTTCTCTATCTCGCTCCGCGGGGAGCCGAGGAGACGGTGCGCGGTCACACAAAGTGGCTGCAGGTAATGCAACGGTGAATGTGCAGAGTATAAATATCAATGTGCTCTTTTGGAGTGCGCGCGGTCCGTGAACAGAGCCAGGCATAACAAGTCACGATGAGAGCAGCAGTAAAAAGGAAGAATGTGCTGAGCTCAGCGATAGAGCGTACACGCTCATCAGAACTAGCATGGTGGGACCAGAACTGATAGACTATGATGCCAGGCCAGATGTTCAGCTGTGGTTCTCTCAGGGCAGGGGTCTTCAACCTGTGGCTCTGCGGCCTAATGTGGCCCTTTGACTCTTTTGCAATGGCTCCCTATAGCTTTTAAAAAAAATTATTGAAATAGTTATTTTTTTTTTACAGAGGCTATTGATGATTAATGACGAATAAAATCAAAACATAACAATTTGTTAGCTTAAACTAAATTACTTTGTGCAATGAGCACCTTTCTACTACACCTCCTGCAACATCTACAGACCATCAACTTTCCTGCACCTGTGACTAACCTTAAGTTTTAAATCCCTAGTAAAATAACTAAACCAACAAAAACACTATTCTGGAAGAAAATAGAGATTTTAATTGTGGGGGAACAGATTCATTTAACCACCAATGTGACAGTTAAATATGCATGTTTTATGTGTGGCAAGAAATGAGCAATTAGCGTCTGTCTACATGATCATGTGTTCTCAAAATTCAAGTTACTTTTTGTAGCCTTTCAAATACATTACCTAATTTTTATATATATATATATATATAACATTGTGTTCATGTAAACTGAGATGCATAAGAATTTGAAGATGCAAGATACTGCTATCAAATCAAACATTATTCTATATAATTTTAACTGTATATAATTTCATTCACTGTATTGTCTTCATTGAGAAGGTATTTTTTGGCTCCAGGAGGACTTTAATCCAATGAGGTAAAATGGTTCCTTGTAGAGTAAAGGTTACAGACCTCTGACCAGGGGAAGAGGGTTAGGAGACCCCACTATAAGAGCTGGACCCTCTGAATTTAATTCCATGGGGTGAAGCAATGCTGATGCTAAATTGGTTATGCTACTGTTAAGTTAATTCAAGTACAGCATTTCTGCAAAATAAAAAAACAGAATACATGTAGACTGTTGTTATCTTTGCTGTTATTTAAAAAAAAAAATTGTTATGTCTCCTTTTAAAATTATATAAAATAAATTACCTGTTATTTCAGCCACTGCTTGTTGCAGAAAAACTTAATATTGTCACTAAACCCTGAAAACATTTTGCAAATATCTCAAGTAATTGTCAATCTTTACTTCATACAAAACTACAGTACGTCAGTTAAGTCAACTATTTGTCAGCATGCATGACTATGGTGTACCCCCCCCCCCCCCCCCCCCCCACCTCAAAACTACCTAAAAACATTCTGATTATGTTTATTTCATTATATGAAACCTTTCTATAAAAATATGGTTTAACTTTAGCTAGCTGTGACGAAAGAAACTTACCAATAAAATTTGGTTGCTCAATTTAGAAGTAAGTAAAAAATAAATAAATAAATATATCTGCTCAGACACTTTTCCCTTAATGTTGGAGTCTGGATAATTATCGTTATAATGTAAACTGGTGCACAACATTCCCCGGTCAGGGTATGATGTTCTAATCATTTCTATCATCTTTTTTGTGTGTTTTCTGTGCCAATTTGTGTATTTTGTTGCTTGTTCTTTTCATTATTCAGTATATCTTTCTCCTATTTTGTGTGTTTTTGTTGTCATTTTTGTGTGTTGTTGGTATTATTTTAATTATTCTATCTCTATATGGTGTTTTGTGGTTATTTCTTGCATCATTTTGTATGTTTCTGTTAAGTTTGTGTATTTTTCTCTCATTTAGTGTATCTTTGTTGTCGTTTTGTGTGTTGCTGGTAAAAGTATTTGTTCTCCTAGTGCATGTGTTTTTGGTATATTTTTTTTTTGTATCTTGTCATCGTTTCTCTGTTTTTTTTTTTTGATTATTCAGTATATTTGTTGTCTTATTTTGCATGTTTTTGTTGTTGTTTAGTGAGTTGCTGGAATCCTTAGTATGATAATCATTTTTAACTAAAATAACTATTATAAACCCCCATATTTTTAATGCTTCAATTAGTAATTTTCTACACTCTCTGAAGTACTCCTTGTAGTGCCGTCGCGTAACACGTACCCCGTTTGAGAAACACTGGGCTGTCTCAAGAGGAAACACTACCTTTTTAAAAAAAATAAAATAAAAAATACTTCAATAGTGGGTGTTTCATTTATTTCAAACTGGTAATGCGTAATTCCGTTCCGTGGAAGATATTGAATATTTTACCTGACATCATCACGAGACACAGCCTTAGCTTGGTCCGACACAAACATATCATGAGTTCTTTTCAGGGACCTGAAGACCAAAGTATGGACTGAGTGTTTCTGGACATCCTGTGGACCAACAGGTACAATAAAGATGCATTAAAGAACAGATAAACAATACAAGGAGATAAATACAGAAAAAAAAATGCGATAGTGAACTGTGTGTTTGTTTCCAGCAAATAGTCGGAGCCCGCAGTGATGCGCGCGGGAGAAAACAACAAATGTACCACACATGTAAACAGGTTCTAACCTCCGTCATTGTGGTGTTGAAAGTTCTGCTCCTGGGTCGTCCCTGCTTTTAATAAAAACCAGACGGCGTGTGTAGTTTGACCACAGTCCAGCTTTTGTCACACACGCTGAAATCGTAACGCCAACATTCACACATTGACCTCACACAACCCGGAAGTTAACGTCAGCTTTTTCAGAGCGGACTAGCTTAGCGCCCCCTAGTGGTGTGGTTCTATCAAGCCTCATCAGGTAGATACTGTAAGAAAACATGTGAAATGCTTGGTGTTCAGAGAATAATAATAATAATAATAATAATAATAATAATAATGGCACGCCCAATTTACTTTAATGTTCTGTGGAAAATGAATTAATGCACATTGGATAATTAGGTTTTGATACATCTAAGAAGAAATACAATACTGACTCAGAAAGACATGGAAGTAAAGAATATTGTCTTAGTTTAGACTTTTTTAGAGTTTCTTTTTACAGTCTATGGTTTAGACAAGTTTACTTGACCGTCTATGGAGGACCAAACCTACCAAAAGTATAAATAAATAAATGTGGAAATAAAAAAAATGTTGAAGTAAATAAATGCATAAATAAATACATGTTCAAATAAATAAATGTATGAATAAATAAATACATGTTCGAATAAATAAATACATTTTAGAATAAATAAAAGTAGAAATAAATAAATGTATAAATAAACAAATGTTGAAATAAATAAAAATGGAAATAAATAAAAATAGAAATAATTAAATGTTGAAATACATAAATGTATGAATAAATAAATGTGGAAATAAATAAATCTTGAAATAGATAAATGTTGAAATAAATAAATATTGAATAAAAGTAGAAATAAATAAATGTTGAAGTAAATGCATGTATATATGGAGGACAAAACCTGCCAAAAGTATAAAAAAAAGTATAGATAAATATCGGAATAAATAAATAAAATAATTAATATATAGTTAATTAAATGCTTAAATAAATTAGTACAAACTGGTAAATAAATTGGACATAAATAATTAAATGTCTTAAATTTATTTCTACATTTATTTATTTCCACATTTATTTATTTATACATATGGAGGACCAAACCTGCCAAAAGTATAACTAACTAACTAACTAACTAACTAACTAAATAAATAAATAAATAAATGTGGAAATAAATAAATGTAGAAAAAACAAATGTATAAATAAATAAATGTTGAATTAAATAAAAGTAGAAATAAATAAATGTATGAATAAATAAATGTAGAAAAAAATAAAAGTAGAAATAAATAAATATTGAAATAAATACATGTATAAATAAAAACAAATGTGGAAATAAATACATGTAAAAATAAATAAATGTAGAAATAAATTTAAGACATTTAATTATGTATGTCCAATTTATTTACCAGTTTTTATTAATTTATTTACGCAATTAATTAATTATTTATTCATTCTTTTATTTATTTATTCCAATATTTATTCATACATTTGTTTAAATATTTATACTTTTGGCAGGTTTGGTCCTCCATAACCGTTGAGCTTACAAATCCGTAGCCTTATTTTGTGAGAGCAATTTTTTTTTATTTTTGTTTTTCACAAAATATTTGGAACAGTCTGTGAAGAGCTAAACCGTGAATTCAGTTATGTAGGATTATTGTTAATGATGCACTGTATATCTAGCATTCCATCACAAAAAACATTAAATCAAAGGAATCACTCAAAAAACCAAAAAAAAAAAAAAAAAATATGATAGAGAACTTTTGCAACTTGAGGTGAATTTCGGGGAAATACTAAAACCCGGAAACATCTGGAAACATTTCGGTGACATAGGCGTCTGGAGACAGATTAGATTCTGCCGAGTACTGCATTCACAGGCTGTAATATCACCAAGTTTATCATTGTACCAGTTGTTAGAGCAACTATCTTTACCCGGGCGCTAATACTTATTCCTGGTTATTGTTTTCCGGAGTTTAATATTTACAAGTTTATAAATATTATTTTATTTTTGTACATAGTTCCTGTTATAACTTATACATATATTGGCTGCATCGGAATGAGTCAACCTTTAAAATAGTAATAATTCATTATGAATGTCGCAATACTCACACTGGCAATAGGAATTTGTGTTTTGTGGCTGGAAATCATCCCTTGAATCTGACGACAATGACAACCAGGTTTTATGCTTTGACACACATATCAAATTCTTACATGAGTTCATGTATCTGTGTTTAATCTGTCATGAAGCACCAAATTGGTTTCTCAACCCTGTGTCCCAGCCTGTGTTTACTCAGCAGAGAACAGGAATCAATGGGTAGTTCAAAAGCAGATGAACACTGTAAACAGAAATACTTATTATATTTTTGCTAATTTGTGACGTTACAAAATAGAAATGAGGTGTTATAATTTACAGCAACAGGGTTTTCGTCCAGAGTCTGCATGTTCTCATTCACGTGGATCAAAAAATGATGCATGATAGGTGATTTATTGTTGATTACTGATTACTTCCACCAATAGACCGACAAATTGCACAGGGGTTGATTTACCTTCGGCTCAGTGTGAAGTAGGAGTAGATCCGGGAAGCAGTGACTTGATTTGTATTAAAGATCCAGCCTGTACCATTTTGGTGTAATTCATTGCAGTCAATCATAATTTAAAAATAGATTAATTAGGCCATCTTAAGAGTGTGAAAGAGGTTGTACCATTAGTACATGAGGACAAGTGAGGACATTTAGCATCTGGCAAAATTTCAGACACTCACACAAGCTGGAGTTTGAACTCCACTGCTGGGGATCATCAACGTGTGAGTGATGATGCCTGAGGACAAGTACTACAAGCACAGAACACAGAGTAAACAAACTGCATTCATGTGGATCACAATGAACATGATAACCATGGTGTTTTGTAAAGTTGGCTTTACGTCAATTCATTTTGTGAAAATTTAGTGGAATCTTACGACATAATGATCCAATGGAAACCCTTTAGTTGGCACATTATATCAATCTGTTCAAATCTTTGGTTTCAGCCCTCCAAAAAGCACACAATGTCATAACTTAATAATGAATATTATTCATTATTAATTGTTTAGGCCTGTTAATTTTATTAAGTGACCTCAAACCTAACAATATCTAAGTGGGATGTGGTTATGGAAAGTATTCACAGGGTCAACCAAGGAAAAACTATGAACTTTAACCTCTATGGTTGGATACATGAGGAGAAACAGATTTCGGGTCTAAATGTACAGAAAAATAAGTAGTTAAAATAAGTAGTTTTTCTACATGAACCTTATGTGAAAGATATATTGATCATTCAAAATCAAATAAACTAATATAATCCACTATTTAATGTCTTCCTTACAATTTGGTTAATGACATAAAGAAAATCTGTTATTGGCTGGTGACGAGAGGGTAACTTATAGAGCTGTATTTATACCAACTCATACATAATCAACAAATTTTCACTTCTAAACCAAAAAACTGATACACTTCCCCAATTTTTAAGTATTAAACAAATATATTCTAAAATCTGTCTTTACACATTTTTTAAAAATTATTTTAAAAGTTCTCTTTATCAGATTGACTCTGATCAGCAGTCAGATCAAATCTATCACAAAAACAGCGTTCGACCACCTAAAGAACATCTCCAGAGTGAAAGGTTTAATGACTCAGAAAGATCAGGAGAAACTGGTCCATGCTTTTATCTCTAACAGACTGGACTATTGTAATGGTTTTCATCAAACAGCTACAGCTGGTTCAGAACGCTGCAGCTCAGGTTTTAACCAGAACAAAGAGGTCAGAGCACATTAATCCAGTTTTAAAGTCTTTACACTGGCTCCCAGTCAGCCTCAGAATAGACTTTAAAGTTCTGCTGCTGGTGTATAAATCTGTGAATGGGTTTGGTCCAGAATACATCAGTGAGATGTTAGTCAGGTATGAACCCAGCAGGTCTCTCATATCTATGGACACAGGTCAGATAGTGGAGCCCAGAGCTCACAGTAAACATGGTGACGCTGCTTTTAGTTGTTATGCTGCAAAGAAGTGGAACAAACTGCCAGCAGAGATGACATCTTTTCTCTACTGCCTATCACTCAGAGGGAGATTTTTAATCATTTTGTTGTTGAGTTAATGTTAATATTGTTGATTTCAAACTCTGTTTTAAGAATTTTATTGATTTTTAAACTCTTTTCTGTGGTTTCTGTGGCATGTTTTAATCATGTAAAGCCTTAGTGTTGTGTTCAAGACCACACTATCCGAGACCAAGACTTGCCCGAGATCAGAATGTACCAAGACAAGACCAAGACTTTCGGGAGCTGAGACCGAGTCAAGACCAAGACCGAGACAAGCCGAGACCGAGACCGAGACCATAAACATATTTTTTTTCAATTTAAATTCTTTTATAAATAAATAAAATTTAAATAACATTCTCTCTTTAATTTTAGTTTATTTTAAATACATTTGACGGACAAAA
The DNA here is from genome assembly GCF_900634775.1 of Gouania willdenowi. Lineage (NCBI taxonomy): Eukaryota > Metazoa > Chordata > Actinopteri > Blenniiformes > Gobiesocidae > Gouania > Gouania willdenowi. Next base: position 16,889,013 of record NC_041044.1, read on the forward strand.
AAGATGCCTGCAAAAAATTAACTAGAATATTAAAACTACTACTGCTACTGATAAATTCACAATTATTCTACATATTTGAAAACAAGATTTTTATGTCTGCTGAATGTACAGCAAGTGTTTACAAACATTTCTACCAAGTAATAATGATTCTTGATTCTGATTCTTTGAGTTGTGCAGGTCAACAGGTCACAGAGTTCACAAGATAATTTTTTAATTTGAAAAAGCCTTTAAACAGGCCATTTTTATTAATTCACTTAGTTGATATAGTTTAATTTGGTTGCTGTAATGTAACTAGGATATTCAATTAACAAAGGTTTCCAGCTGTAACTGTGAAAGTGAAACTTTCTGAAATAAAACTTCAAACAAGTTGTCATCAATCTAAAAAACAAAGAGCTACAGGTAGATGTGAAACTAAATAAAACAAACTCAAACCCTGGAACAGTCATGTGATAAAACAATCAATAGTTCTTGTTGAGAATTATATTATTATTCTGGATACAGTGGAAACAGAAACTATAAAAAATAGTTATATTTTGAACCTGTTTATATTGTAGGGAATATATTATATACATAAATATAATTGGAGTCAAAAGACAAAAAAACACCACTAATATAAGACCTCTTTACAGTTATTTGAGTCCAGGCGATGACGCGCTGGTAACGACATAATCCAAGACGACGGCGGCCCGGACTACAGCTGATACTATGTAATAAAAGCCTTAAAAGACATGAATATAATGAAAAGAGTGGATGGACAGAGGCATAAACATGCTGACACACACAGACTTATTAAACACACATAGACATCGGTAAACGGAACACGCTTCTCCGGTCGGCTGGCACTAGGACCCAGAGTGCGTCCCCCATACTGCATTTACAGGCTGTAAAATCAGCAGTTTATCATTTTTACCAGTTGTTAGAGCTACTGTCTTTACCAGGGAGATAATAGTTATTACTGGTGATTGTTTTCTGGAGTTTTACTGGGATTTTTACCGGTGATTGGTTCATATCTCCTTCTGCTCCGCGGTCCAAACTGAAACCGTAGCCAGACACACACACACGAGTGTGTCACACACGTCACTCAGTCACATTAAGGAAGGTTGCGTCATTATACGAGGTGGATTAAAGAATGAATAAAATATTGTTTTATCCCGTTCTTCTCCGTGTTATTATCACATTATAAAAAAGTTTAAAAATAGCAGGAATTAGTGCTGGTCTTGAACGGTCTTGTGACAAGTCCGAGTCCGAGACGAGACCGAGACCTTTAAAATTTGGTCTCGAGACAAAGACCGGTCTCGACTACCACAACACAATAAAGACTTGTGTATAAAATGCGCTATACAAATACATTTCCCTTGTCTTTATAAGATATGAAAAAGGTGATTGCATTATATACAGGAACAAATAATTATTAACCTATTGATCAAAGTCAAACATAAAAAGTGATTTAGTTCCCTGGATCACTAGCGGTCCGTGGACCATTTCGTAGCAGGACATGCATGCGCCAAAACCCCTAATCCACACATGAAAAACGTGCTTAATCCTGTGCTTGAACCAATTGCAGGGCGCTTGCACTCTCAGCGTCTCCACTCTGACCAGCTATAAATTAGCTTCCTTGGACTTTCCATGTGGGACAAGTTAGAATTAGGGATAATGATAGCTTGTCAGAGCACAGTTTAACTTGCCTGTGGCAGGCGGACAAATGTTATTATCGAGAGAATTGCTTCAAGCTTATTCAAACTTTGAGATTTGTCTTCTCCTAATGCTTGCTTGTTAAGTCTTCACATGATTCCTAAAACACCTGCTCGCCATGTGGGCTTTACAATTTGGTTGTTTCCTCAGGCTTTCAATAATAGAGTTCAAAGTTTGCCAAATGAGGCAATGAACAACAATTCTTGGTTCAGAAAAAAAATCTTTATTTAGTGAGAAAGGGGGATGAAAAACATTTCCTTGCAATGACCTGCAATAAAAGGAGGAGAGATCACAGAAAGAAACGTTCATAAAGTCAGATTTTTTACAGGGAGGGATTTTATTGGCTCCAGAGCGGACTTGTGGTTGTTGTGCAGATCACAAACATGCTTTCCTCTTAAACTCCAAGTCCAGCAAACTGTTTAGCGCCGGCCTGCTGTCCTCCTGCTGTGATCCGACTGAGGGGAATGATCTTCATGGTGGTCTCCTTCAGGGAGTACCAGCGGTTGTGCCACGTCACCCAAATGATACCATTGTCGTAGCCAAATTCTCCAGCATCCTTCTCTGTGTACCTCCCACCTGCAAACAGAAACATAGCGTTATAGCTCATTCATCTACAACATGCTACTTTTTCTACATAATAGGATCATTGAAGTGCATTCTTTCATCGAATGAAAAACAAAAGAAAAGGTCTGGAGTTGGTTTGATCGTGCCACTCTTACCCAAGTAGTATTTTCCATTCAGATGTGCAGCGTGACATCTGTTCATCCACCAGCCTGAACCGTCCTGCTGAGCACAGTTGCCGTCATACTTGTCGTTGTCCTTGTCGAATGTACTGAACTGCATGCCATTGTGAGACGTGTAAAACTTGTCGCTGGGATCATCTCCAAAGTCAAAACCATCAAAGGCATCACCGGCATCACCGCCAAAGTAGTAACCGTATGTCAGACGGAACATGTCGGCCTCTGACCCCAGTTTGAACATGTTGTAGTCGGCATACCTGCAGGGAAAAAGACCCATTGTTACTGGCTGTGAATGCCTGGAGAAACTTTTCCCATTAAAATCTGCAGACTGAACCGGTTCAAGCAGATCTACCTCCAAGAAAGAGGCTTTGTTTGCCACATTTATAAAAAAAAACACCATCAGAAAATTCTATTTATCATCTAGATTCTACGTTATTATCAAATATCTCACTTCTGCTAAGTCATGTTTCAATTTTTTCAAAGTGAACCTTTTAATTCTAGGGTCATGTTTGCCTGTCCACCAAGCTGCTCTCTTGTCATTACATAATCTCTTATCGGGATTGCGTGTGCATGTACTTTTTGTTGCCCTCCCAGTCAACAAGCTCTATCCTCAACACGGTTGGGATGGTTGTGGTGGCTGTAAGAAGGTGAATCTTCTCATTTCCAAGCCAAAACTCTGTGTTGTCTCCTGGAGAAAGATAACCAAAGCCATTCTTGTACTGGGTCCAGTCCTTGTTGAAGTCTACACTGCCATCCTGTCTCTGTAAATAAGAAAAAAAAGTATTTTAGTGGGAAAATGAATGCTTGATTGTCTGAACACTGTTGATAACGCTCTTTAATGTACAAAAAATAACTAAATGGAAAAAGTTTGAACAGCTCTATGAACATTAATCACGGATAAGCTACTGTTGACTATGGGAACAACTTCCTGTGTAATAGCAGGGTCGTCCCTGGGTTCAGAAAAGAGCAGCTTAAATTTTTGGGTCACAAATCACAACTAAAACCAATAAATTATTGAAATTTTATTATATCACAACAGACAAGCTGAAGTTTATCAGACACCCGTCACCCTTAGCCAGGACCTAATATTTTAAATATATAAATACATTAAAGGTTAAAGCATAGACACTTCTTTAAAGAGACATTCTTCGTCAAATAGGAACGACCGTCTTTAAAGTTGATGACTCAAGCTGTCCTCCATCTGTAATTTAATCACCCATAATCATGTTCATACATTTAAATCCTAAATGAAGCTTATATACTATTGCATTTAAGAAGTTTGTTGACTTGAATATCTTACCCTATTCTGACTTTTTGTGAGGCATTTAATGACAAACAGGAAAAGACAGACGTTTTGGTAAGCAAATAGATAACAGACCTTCACTTTGGGGGGGCCAGTGCTGTTCAAGCAGTTAGTAATGGGCATATGAAAACTCTTTTGCAATTATTTGAAGAGACAATCTTTCAAAAACTAATAAGGGATATCAATAAGATTTTAAAAGGAAACATATTTTGATTTTTATTACAGTGTATGGCTAACACTGTTATTGTGAAAAGTTAAAACAAAAGTTGTTTTGTGTGTATGACGATAAAGAGTATAAAGCTGCCTATTTAAATGATCAAAGCCCATTTAGTAAATTGTACTTTATCCATTGATAACATAGCCATAATTATAAAGTAGTCATAAAAGACAGAAAAGACATGTGTTTCAGATTGGAGGGATGCATACCCTTTGTATGACAGTAAAACCACGTCCAAATGAGTCAATCTCACAGTAGACCAGGAACTGCTCTTTAGCATTCAGAGGTTTCACATAGTAAAGTCCGCTTGTGGTGGCGCCTTTGTTTGCAATGTCCTGGCAGTCTAGAGTCAGGGAAAAACAACATATGAATGATATCTAGCCAGGGGTGGACTGGCCATCTGGCATACTGGGCATCGTCCCGGTGGGCCGTCGACAAAGTGGGTTCTTTTTTTGACAAGTGAGCGGAGGCAGACATGGTAAGAGGTGGCCAAAAATCATTTAAAGTGGCAAAAACGTAGCAAGAAAAGAGTGAAAATGTACTCAAATGGGCCAAAAGCAGTCAAGAGTGGCCAAAAAATGAGCAAATAAAGAGGAACCAGGTGGTTTGTAATGGCAAAGGATAGCTTAAATGGGCAAAATGTGGCAAACAATGAAGAAAAGGGGCAAAAATGTGGAACAAAAAAGGCACAATGTAGGTCAGTAGTTCCCAAACTTTTTGTGCCCAAGGCAAACCGAAGGACAAGTAAAAATCTGAAGGCACAACTATTGTGCAAAAAAGCCTTTCTAACGTGTTATCACTCATATCATGTACAATATCTGTAAATGTGCATAATTATTTACTAATGCCAGATAAAATGTGAGAAAGACAACTATATTACTCATGAAATATTTACTGACAACTTAAAAAAATGTATTGTTTGCCTCTGTATTCTGAAACGAGTGCATACAACGAAGAAAATTAAAAAAAAACAATTTTTGTGTAGTTGTATATCGCAATAATGTATGGTTGTCACAAAATTCCTCGGCACACCTGGACTTGCCTCTGGTGTGCCGTGGCACACCGTTTAGGAACCATTGATGTCGGGGAAAAAGGAAACAAGTTATATTTATTGGGCAAAAGTTAGCTTATTTGGATGAAATGTGACAAAAAATGTAAAGAAAGGTCAAAAATTGGGTAAAAGTGTGAAAAAGAACTTGCAAAAATGGACAAAAAAATAGGAAAAAAAGGGATATTTATTGGCAAAAGGTAGCTAAAATCTGAAAAAGTGGCAAGGGCATAAATGCAGGGACAAAGGAAGATTTCTGGGGGAATAAAAATTCAAATTAAGACATGAAGAGCCACATGTTGAGCATCAACGACTTCTAGGTGGTGTCCGATGATAACGTAGTGGGCTGATCTGGACAGAAAATGCCAGGGCTGAATATTTGTCCCAGTCCATCCCTGTATCTGGCTGATAATCTGATCAGGGTCTGTTGATAACATTAGACATGAGTCCTAACTTTCCCAAACTCACTAAGTAAATTGTGTGGAAAATTTAGGTCAGTACACATGGCATCCACGGGAGATGTGTTTGCACTGCACTGATGCATAATATTGATTATTGACTCCAAGTAAACAGTGAACAAGGACAACTTCTAATGGGATGAGGAAAGAAAGGAAGAAAGAAAAATGTTTTGTGAAACAATAATGATCTGACGGTCATTATTTTTTCCTTCATCACCTGTCCCAGTGGTGCTTTGGATCTCCACTGTGTCTTTGCATGGCTCGCTGCATTTCTGATGCAGCTGAATGGACAGCTGCTTCAGGTCTGCCATTCGTCTCTCATTGGATGAAATTAGGTTCTGGAGGTCACTGAAAAGACGAACACAAAAGTAAGTCGAAGCATCCAAAGGAAAGTTTGGAAAATTGAAAAGTGTCACATCTGTGACAAATGGAACTATAAAAAATGGATTTAGACAATAAGAAATGGGAAAAAAAATGTGTGAAATTGGACATCAGATTGGTTAGGGTCAACAAGGGAAAGATGTGTAGGCGGCAAACGAGTCCATGATCTTTGCTCAGTAACAGTGTGTGTTATAGGAGGTTTCGAGTACATTGGCCTGAGAGTGTGGGTGGCTGTGAGGCTGCCAAATGGTGGAAAAAAAGGACAGTTCAAGTGCAAACCTTCTGCAAAATGTTAAAAAAAAAAGTCACCATTCCTCTCTGATTGACAGTATGTATTAGAGACAGTTGAATAAATACTTCATTTAATTCTTTGCTCTTTTTATTAAGCTAGTTTTAAGCATTAGCACATTTTAAGTACCACATTTTTAATTTAAAAACACGTAAACTGCTAAAAGCTATTTTTAAAAATTGTTTTGGACAAAAATAAAGGCTGAAAGGTGTTAAGTAAGGGTCACATAGATGGTTGTGTGCAGGTTTGGATGGTGTTGTGTGATTGCAAGCAGGTCATTGGAATTTTTGACTGTGGTTTGGTGATGACTTACTATATTTGCTGTTCTTGTGCAACTATAGTTTTCTCAAATCGAAGGATATCTTCCAGCATGCTTGTTGACTTTTTGAAGAGCAAGTCTGAAAAGTAATTTAAAAAAAATATTTTTTTTTAATCATACCTTAAACCTAAACACAGATTTGGATACATTACAGCAAGCAATACATATTTTCTAATGCACATTTCAGAACCAGAGAGGATTCCACGTTTTACAGTCAATAAATGTTAGCAGAACAAAAAAAGGAAATGAGAATGGATTCGAACATACCTGGCTGAGTCTTTTGTGATACAGCAGCAGAATCTTTCATGTGGACAATAGTTTCTTCTGAGCCTTGAGTCAAATTGGCAATTGTTTCCAGTTCTGTCAGCAGTTCATCCAGATCATTGTCCACTCCAGGCGTATACTTCAGAAAGTAATCGGCTACACCGCATGTGGTGGGACAGTACTTTCCCTAAGCATGGATACAGTAAAAGCAGTCAGGGATTGTGACAATGAGCAATATGGTACTCAAATCAATCCCCTCTGTAAAGCTTAAGATGCTAGTAAATACTTACAAATCCATCATTTGTGGTGCATGATGCAAGATTGTCCCCTCGGATTTGCTGCAAAGAAGAAGGGTATGCTTTTAAAGGTGTTTTTGAATGATTTCTATCATGAGTTTACTTCAGAATCATGCACTCAAAAGAAAATGTTTGCCAATGGTTTACAATGCAGAGTTCCTTACTGCTGATGCAAAGCAGAAAAGTATCAGGAGTCCTCCTGTTGTTGAAAGAAGGGATGGAGCCATTGTTGCTTCGGCCACCAGTTGTGGGTTTGCCTTTGCCTCAACTAAAGAGCTGTCCTCCTGAGGTATATTTATATGACCAAGGTCCTCTGTGGGGCTCTTGATAAAGGGTTCATGGGCAAACATTGCGCTGACTTTGTTTTGAAGAACGGGTGAGTCAAACTCCAAACAGAACAGTGATCATTTCCAAGACTTGTCTCTTCGAACACTGCTCTGGTTATAAGAGCATACAATGAATCATGCGTCATAAATCATTCAAAGTCCCTATAGAAACTTAAAAAGAGAATAAAACTTTAAATAACACTGATGATCATTTTGAGATTAAAGAATGATTCAAATTTTAACAAGGGATGAACCAAAGTTGAAGTTTGCTGTCAGATTTCAACATGCTGGTACATTAACCTGCATTGAACAGAAAACCTGGATTAAAAGGATTGTTACAGTCTAAACATGGGCCCTCAACATACCTGTCAAGTATCCCATTTTGGCCGGGAAACTCCCGTATTTTACCCCTCTATCCCGCCATCTTCCCGTATTAGGATTTTCCCGTAAATATCCCGTATTTTATTGTAATAATAATTAAAAGATGCCTTACTAAACTGAATGCCGTCACTAACCTCGTTAGAACTGCCATCTGAAGTGACCTGAGTGGCAGTTCTCGAGAGATTAGTGCCGACAGCGGCAACAAACCCCGAAACAACTTAGAAAAGAGATGATGAATGAAGACGTTCAGGTGGACAAAAACAAAGAACTGGTGTTAATACGTTGTAAAATGTTACAGAGAGTTTTTCATAAAGAGCAGCAGGATGGGACACAGTTACACGTTCTGTTAGATCAATAACTGAGATTTTAACGTCTACCACAGCAGAAGGAACGACGTAAGTCAGCATGAAAAATCAGCCAATCACAAGCTCCACAAATATACACTGCTTTCAAAAAGTGTTAAAGAATGTAAAGTCTACAACAAATGCGTCTAATAAGTCATTAGTGAATACTAGAGAACCACATGGGTGAGCATGAGAAATTATCAGAAAATATATACAAGCACCAAATATCTTTGTTGCCAGATAATGACAGGTATCTGGATCAGTGATCCTGATTATGGTACCATCATCAGTCACACTTTAAAGACTGCAATTTCTATCCCTATTAGCAATAATACAGTAAGTCAAAATGTATGTAACAACCCTATTTTATTTTGAAAATTCTCGATAAAATGAGCAATTGGATTAAATCCTGATGAAACCCAATAGGGTAAATGAGGAACCAACCTGATATGGAAACCGAGTCAAATGCCATAAAGATTTGTCAATTATGAATTGAGATATTAATTTACAAAAAAATTGCAGATGATAAGAGAGAGGGATTTTTTGATACTTGAAGCTGATCCAGAATCAGTACATTGATCCAGATCCCTTCCAAAATGTATTAGAATCTTTCATGAAGTATATATATATATATATATATATATATATATATATATATATATATATATATATTGTATATAGTATAAGTATAAGTATTGTATAAGTATTTTTGATTTAATCATACTAACAAACAAACAAATGAAAGCGCAGACTTTCGAAAGCGCCCAATTTGACATGTGTCAAAAGCTGCAGATGGCATGACAAACACTTGAACTTTCATTGTAGGTTAATATCGGAACTCTTCTCAAACCAGATTTGACAGCCATTAATCCTCAAACGACAATAGAAATGACTTTCAAAGATGGTGGACATTCAACATGATTTTTTAACTCTTAAACCTGGATCAGGATTCAGATCTTGACCAAACTGTATCTGATAGACTTTAGTGGAATGAAGATCCTGGCGATATCTACAAACTTCAACCTGCTGCCAAATCCACATTCTGGATTGGATCGATACGAAACTGGACATTTTGATAGAGGTCACAACCCGACATCAATCCACCAGATTGAAATTAAATTAAAATGTATTTAAACTGTATAAGAATTTTTGAAAGTCGTAAATGAGCTTTCCAACGTTAATTAAAAAAAAAAAAAAAATGGTGAGTCAGCAATCTGGATTGGCTCCAGATCATGTTGGTCAGATGTTGCATGTCATAGCCTTACATCATCTTCAAATTCAAATTCAAAGTGTTTATTGTCATATGTGCAGTTAGAAACACGTTTCCCTGTACAATAAAATTCGGTAACACTTTAGTTTAGGGAACATCTATTGACCATTAATTAGTTGCTTATTAGCATTAGTAACATATTGGCTCTTAATTTGTATTTATTAAGTACTTCTTAATGCCTTATTATACAGTTAATGGCAATCTCGCAGTCCAAAGAGGGTTAGGGTTAGGGTTAGGATTAGGGTTAGAGTTTGGGTTGACCTTAATCCTAACCCTAATCCTAACCCAAGCATGTTAAGATTGTAATTTATATACAACAACTTCCTTACTTAATACCAATAAGTAATAATTCTGAGGTTATTGAGGGAAAACTCTTAGTTAATGCCTTACTGGTTGTATATTAAGGCCATGCAGAATAAGGCATTACTAAGTATTTAATAATGACTACTTAAGAGTCAATATGTTACAAATATGTATGCTAATAAGCAACTAATTAATGGTTAATAGGTGTTCCCTAAACTAAGGTGTTACCTAAAATTCTTGCTTTGCCGACTGCCAGTGAATGCCTACGTAATAAAAGAATAAAATCAAGAGGTATAAGAACTATAATAACTAACAGTGGCATGCAACACTGTTACTCAACAAAACCTGTACATTAAATACAATACACCTGTACAATTAATGTGCAAAATACAAATATATTAACTATACAGAAAGTAGAGGTGATATATACAATGGTATGTGCAAAAAGCTGTTTCATAATAGAAAGACATGGTGTTAGCTGTGCATGGGCGCATCTAAAGTGCGAATGCAGGTGGTGTGCAAGTTCAGTGGGGAAGGGGTGGGGGAGGTGGCAGTGGGGGGGGATGAATAGTTTGTTAGACTCCGATCACTCATTTAGGAGTCTAATGGCAGAGGGGAAGAAAGAGTTTTTGAGTCTGCTGGTCCTGCATTTCACACTTCTGTACCTCCGGCCTGAGGGTAGAAGTGTGAACAGTCCGTGTTGGGGGTGAGTGGAGTCCTTGATGATGGCGGCAGCTCTCCTGTGGACTCTGCGCTTGTAGATGCTCTGCAGAGAGGGCAGCGGAGTCCTGGTGATTTTTGTAGCAGTCTCCACCACTCTCTGCAGGCGTTTGCGGTCCATGACAGTGGTGCTGCCGTACCACACGGTGATGCAGCTGGTCAGGACGGGCTCAACAATGCAGCTGTAGAAGTTGCTGAGGATCTTTGAAGACATTCCAAATTTCCTCAGCCTCCTCAGGAAGTACAGCCGCTGTTGAGCTTTCTTCACCAGCTGTGTGGTGTTGAGGGTCCAGGTGAGGTCGTCTCTGATGTGGACCCCAAGATATTTGAAGCTGCTCACCCTTTCCACTTCCAGCTCCTGGATAGACAGTGGCTGATGAGGACCCCTCTCCTTCCTCATGTCCACCATCAGCTCCTTCCTGCAAAATCCTGAACGAATCAATGAAGATCTGACTGAGATATGAATTTTAGAAATGTTGCCCCATGAAAAAGGTAGGAAACTGTAATTTTTAAAAAAAATTTGTGAGCTTGATCTTGACCCTACCTTCACCAAAATTGAATGGTCTCATCTGTCACAGAACAAAATTAAAGTGGATTTGTCAAAATTTGAGGACACTATCGTGTACACAAACAGACACATAAACAAACATACAAACATGACGGCCAAAAACGTTTTTCTAAAGTAAAAAATAAATAAACGCCAGTGAAAATATTACTTCCTGGGCTGAGGTAATTATATTTTAATTCATTAGCATTTAGACAAATACGTATATCCAAGTTACACATAAAGGTTGGGTCAAAGACTCAAAACGGTGGATTTTTTATTTATACTTTTGACGTATACTCATCAGATGATTGAGTCTCTCCTTGCATCCAACAGTGTAACAGTGACTGGTGTGACGGCCTTGTCAGCCGGTCGTGTGTGTGTGTCTTGCAGGATGCTGATGGGCGTGGGACGTTTCACCCGGGGTGGACCTGGCCAGTCCCCCAGGTGTATTTAAGATCATCATGGCCTGGTAATAATCTCTCTGTCCTCTAATGCTCTGGTCGGTGCCGGTGGCCTCATCCCATGATTGATTATATTAATAAAGTATAATCAATCAATGTACTCGTGGCTACGGGGCTTCTGCTGCTCTCCTTTTGACTTTTATTTAGTTATGTTGGACTGGGCATGTGGCCCGTAGATTTGCACATTCTTTGTAAATAAACACACGTGTGTTTTTATAACCACACTTTGATTTGTTTGTCATGTGACACTGGTTATCATATTGCTAATATTTGTTTAATATAAGTCTATTTAAATGCACCAAAAACAGTGATTTAAGATCACATCAGTCTTTATATGCATTCTTTAACATACAGGTGCTGGTCATATAATTAGAATATCATAAAAAAGTTGATTTATTTCAGTAATTCCATTCAAAACGTGAAACTTGTTTATTATATTAATTCAATACACACAGACTGATTTTTTCAAATGTTTATTTCTTTTATTTTTTAATGATTATAACTGACAACTAATGAAAATCCCAAATTCAGTATCTAAGAAAATTAGAATATTACTTTAGATTGATACAAAAAAAGAGTTCTAGAAACTTTGGCCAACTGAAAAGTATAAACATGAAAAGTATGAGCATGTACAGTATTCGATACTTAGTCAGGGCTCCTTTTGCCTGAATGACTGCAGCAATGCGGCGTGGCATGGAGTGGATCAGTCTGTGGCACTGCTCAGGTGTTATGAGAGCCCATGGTTGCTCTGACAGTGGCCTTCAGCTCTTCTGCATTGTTGGGTCTGGTGTCTCGCATCTTCCTCTTCACAATTAAGGTCAGGTGAGTTTGCTGGTCAATCAAGAACAGGGATACCATGGTCCTTAAACCAGGTACTGGTAGCTTTGGCACTGTGTGCAGGTGCCAAGTCCTGTTGGAAAATGAAATCTGCATCTCCATAAAGTTGGTCAGCAGCAGGAAGCATGAAGTGCTCTAAAACTTCCTGGTAGACGGCTACGTTGACCTTGGACCTAAGGAAACACAGTGGACCAACACCAGCACATGACATGGCACCCCTAACCATCACTGACTGTGGAAACTTTACACTTTACACTCAAGCAACATGGATTCTGTGCCTCTCCTCTCTTCCTCCAGACTCTGGCACCTTGATTCCAAAGGACATGCAAAATGTACTTTCATCAGAGAACATAACCTTGGAACACTCAGCAGCAGTCCAGTCCTTTTTGTCTTTAGCCCAGGTGAGACGCTTCTGACGCTGTCTCTTGTTCACGAGGGGCTTGACACAAGGAATGCGACAGCTGAAATCCATGTCTTGCATACGTCTGTGAGTGGTGGTTCTTGAAGCACTGACTCCAGCTGCAGTCCACTCTTTGTGAATCTCCCCCACATGTTTGAATGGATTTTGTTTCACAATCCTCTCCAGGGCGTGATTATCCCTATTACTAGTACACTTTTTTCTACCACATCTTTTCCTTCCCTTCACCTCTTTATTAATGTGCTTGGACACAGAGCTCTGTGAACATCCAGCCTCTTTAGCCATGACCTTATGCAGCCCCGGCGTCAGGGGGTCAATTAGAGGGGCAATGCCTCCCCTGCCGTACCTCCTTGCCCCCCCATTGGCTGTCAGAGTGGTAGGCCTAATGATTTTTTTTTTCCTGCTGATTTTTTTTTTTTTTTCTAAAACGAGTCATAATTTGTCATAATTGAAATCAATAAAATGTAAAATTCAAAAGAAATATTTTAAGATACTCTCGGCTTGTATCGTGTGACGCGTGCGTACTGCCGCAAGGAAACGGTTATCACAAAAAACGAATATCACGAGTCACTCACGACATTAAACAATGGATATCAGGAAATTTTTCCGATCACCGCTACCGCAAACTGCACGACCGACAGCTGAGCAGGACAGCCATATTCCCGCAGCGGAGAAGGAGCTAGAGGAGCCAACAGCTGGTGGTGAGCAGCCGCAGCTAACTAGCGGTAGCAACACAGAGGCGCAAGTCCCCCCAGTGGAGTCGGAGCATGCCGATTATAGCGCCAATCCCAGCAGCAGCGGGCTCTCGCAAACCCGAGGTCATGGTCACAGTGGTCCTCCAGATGATTTAGGTGAGGATAAGCCCGCTCAGATCATCTTGAAAAAGTTTCCCTCTCGTCTTTTCGAGGGTCAGAAACGCTCGTTTGTTGCCCTGTGGTACAACCGTCGAGACTGGTTAGAATACAGTGTCAAAGCTGACGCTGCATTTTGTTTTGCTTGTCGAAATTTTGGGACTGGAGATTCTGTGTTCACGAAAACTGGCTATTCTGACTGGAAACACGCAGCAAAGAGAGGATTGCGCAAGCATGAAGAGTGTGGAGAACACATGGAGAGTGTGGCAAAGTGGCGAGAGAGAGTGAAGAGGGCTGATTCAGGACAGGAGATTTCTACTCTTGTGAATGAAGGCCAGCTAGCCAGAAATCGGTACTACGTCGGTGCTATTATCGACATGTTACTGTTTCTGGCCATAAACCGATTGCCTCTCAGAGGGAGTGTGGAAGCATTTAACTCTCAAGGTGATGCAAGCTGTGGACTTTTTTTTGTCATTGTTTGAGTATTCTGTGAGAAAAGACCCACAGCTTGAGAAGATACTGCAAACAATCCCACAAAATGCCAGATATACATCACATGACATACAAAATGAACTAATTAAGATAATGAGTGATATTTTAACTGAAGAAATTGTACATGAAGTCAGTGATTCATGGTTTACCATTAAAGTTGATGGCACCCGAGACCCCACGAGCTGTGAAAACATTTCCATCGTGATCCGCTTTGTAGCAGAAAATTTGGAAGTTAGGGAGCGTTTACTAACTATTGCTACTGCAGATGAGGGAGATGCCAAAACTCTTGCAAACACTATAATCACAGAGCTGCGCAGAGTTGGTTTAAATACATCTAAAATTCTGAGTCAGGTGTATGACGGAGCATCTGTCATGTCCGGGAAGCATGGTGGGGTTCAGAACAGGACAGGCTTGCCAGAGAGATACCCTATGTCCATTGTTTCAATCATCAGCTCCACCTAGTGGTAATAAATGCAATGTCGAACGAGGGAGCAATAGAGGACTTTTTTGGAGTTTGTGGGTCTCTCTACAAATTCATTAAGAAACCCACCGTTGCAGTCCACTATAAAGGACACACACTGAAACGTCTACTCGAACAGCGCTGGACTGGCCACCTAGCTACAGTCACAGTTGTGCTCAAGTCATTTGATGACATTTTCTCTCTGCTGTCAGAGATTGACAGCAATCGTGGCTTTGGAACTGACTTACAAATTGAGGCAGCAGGCCTGATTCGGGCTGTTTCAGAGCCAAGCTTTGAATTCATTGGATGCTTTGTGCAGAAGATCTTGCAGCTGCTTGATGCCCCCAACAAAATGCTTCAGTCAGAACAAATGGATTTGCTCTCTGGGATGCGGTTAGTGAAAAGTGCATCTTAATGTGTTGCACAACTGCGCTCAGAAAGTGAGTTTAACAACATCATGGGACAGTGTAAAGTGACAGAAAGGCCGCAAAAGAGGAAGAGGATGGTTAACAAAAGTCTGCAAGGATATGTTGTTGAGGAGACTGTTGGCCAGGAGCAGAGTGATACTGACGAGGGTGGCACTGAACTGCGGAGATTATTCAACAGCACCCTGGATGCGGTGGGGGAGGAAATGAGCAAACGTTTCAGTGAACGCAACAGTGAGCTAATGACTGCACTTCAATCTCTGGACCCAAACAGTGAAACTTTTCTTGATGTCAAACATATAAAGCCCATTCTGACTTTATCAAACACTGAAATCATTGAAGCAGAGTTTGTGGTTGCTCGCCAGTTCCTCAAAACAAACATGACCACCGACAATGAAACCTGGACAATATCACGGATTATCAAGACATTCCACAGCGCCCTGGAGGCTATGCCAAGTGTGATGACGGCCTTTAAACATGCTCTGACGTTTGGAGCATCAACAGCCATGTGTGAGAATTCTTTTTCTACTTTAAAAAGTGTTCTCACAGACAATAGACTCAGCATGTTGCAACGAAAAGCACATTTAGTACAGCTGGCCTTTGAAAGAGACTTAACTAAAAGATTTGCTACTGAATGGATGGAAGCAGTAATGAAGAGGTTCAACTCTGGGAGACGCCGACTGCAGCTCTACTAAGTGGTGAGTTGAGACGATATCTATTTTTTTTTTTTATTGTGATAAGGTGTGCATTAACAGATTAACAAAGGGTGAATAGACGTGATACATTATACTAATACTTAAACGAACAAATTAGACAAGTATGCACTTCTTGGTATGGCAAAATTAAATGAAAAGGAAAATGATCGTGAAACAAAGAAAAATAAATAAATAACTAAATAAATAATTAACTAAATAGATTTAGAAAACAAAAAACAAAAACGAGGGGGGTTGAGTATACAGTTTGATTAAATTAGATAAAATTCAAAATAAAATTCAAAATATGGGGGTGCCAAGCTAGTGGTAATGATAATAACATCAATAATAGCAATAATAGTAGCAATAATAGTGGCGGTGCTATCAATAACAAAGATTATAATAACAGTTATAATGGTGATAATAATTATCATGATGATACTACCAATAATTATAATAACACTAATAATGATAGTAATAAAAAACAATGATAATAATAATAATGATAATAACATCAATAATAGTAATAACAATAATAGTAACCATAATAATCATCATCATCAGCAGCATTCCCAACATGCTGCACCCAACCTGTGTTTTAATTTTTTTCTCTCCCCTTTTTCCCTTCCCTTTGACAAAGGGAAGGGAAAAAGGGGAGAGAAAAAAATCCTAGGCTAGGATAGTGAGATGCGATTAAAAGTGGGCCCAGTAGCTACCTTGCGTCCCATTCCGGGTAGGCAACCAAGCAGACGCACTGTCCTGTACACCCATCCAGCCCGAGACATCTGGCGCCCTGGGCCCTCCCTGTTCTTAATTTTCCTTTTCTGCAGTCAAAAGTTTGTATGAGTGATTGGTGTTTTACAACTGGTTTTCATGTGCATATGAATTGAAATGTGTGCTTGTCCCGGTAATAATAGAGACCATAGTACAATACCTAACTTAGGTACAATACTTAGGTAACCTAAGTACTGTATGCATATGTAGGTGCAGATCTGTGGGAAAATCATCAGCCCTCCTGTGGTCATCACATGCCCCCCTCACAATATGGTTCTGGAGCCGGGGCTGACCTTATGGTCGTCTTTTGGACAACTGTCAGGTCAGCAGTTTTCTCCATGATTGTGTAGCCTACAGAAATAAACTGGAGACCATTTAAAGGCCTTTGCAGGTGTTTCGAGTTAATTTGCTGATTAGAGTGGTGCACCAGGTGTCTTCAAGATTGAACCTCTCCACAATATTTAAATTTTCTGAGATACTCAATTTGGGCTTTTCATTAGTTGTCAGTTATAATCATCAACATTAAAAGAATTGGAAATATGTCAGTCTGTGTGAAATGAATGTATACATTATACAAGTTTCTCTTTTTGAATGGAATTACTGAAATAAATCAAATTTTTCATGATATTCTAATTTTATGACCATCACCTGTACAGTATATATGTTTTATTTCTTTAAATTAAGCTGTTGGCTTCAAATAATAAAAAAAAATGATGTAGTGATTTAGCAATTCTGTCACCTAACAAACTTGGCAATGGGTTTGTTTTCAGGGATTTAAATGAAGGAGTTTACATGTTCTCATTCCACTTGATGGGGTTGAATCTGGGTAGTTCAGTAGTCTTTGATTGTGCATTAGTTTGTGTATGAATGTGATGCTCTGTGACAGATCGACATGTTATCCAGGGTGTTCCCTGGCTTTTACCCATTACCAGCTGGGAAAGGCTCCAGCAGACCACCACTTTACCCTGTATAGAAGTTTCAAGAGTGAATGCACTATTTCTTACTGCCACATGTGCTGTTAATTCTTTCCACGCTTTCCTTTTCATGGATGGTTCTTTTTGTCCCAGTTTTTTTTTCTTACTGAATAATGTTACTGACACAAAGACAGACATGACCCATTTTCAACATCTAATAGTGTTGTTGTTTGGACAATTTAGGTTTGTCTGGTTACCTAAAGTAGTTCTACATCAGTTCTTTAGTATTTGGTAAATATACCTCATGATGCTCAAATGTTACTGCGAGTATGGGAGATATGTTTTATTTTAATAAAACTAGATAAATAAAAATAAATAAAATTAGATTAGATTAAAAAAATGAATTTGATGAATGCAGCTGAGTTACTTAATTTAGACTTCTTACTTTCAATTGTGCAATGTTGAGCTTATTGAACATCTCTGTTCATTCTGTGAATGATGTTGATTTAGTTTGACATGGTTTTATTAATAACAAACTTTTTGGTAGTTAATGAAATGCCATAGTGTTATTTAGGGGTGAGTATTGGCAAGGACGTTGCAATACGATATGTACCACGATACTTGGGTCACGATACGATATTATCACAATATTGCGGTATCATGATATATTGCGATATTCCACCCAGTTAATATCAAAATTAAATGTAGAGATGAAAAATCAAGTTACTGTACATGTTCATCAGAAGATATTGATCATTCAGAGGACAAATTGAGTCAAAAAACATCCTATTTATTTATTATTATTATACAGCGCCATCTACCGGAGTGGAGGTGCGGAAGTGGCACAGGTTTTTTTCAAGGTTTTTATGTAGTAACAGGAGCTGGTCAACATGCCCAGTAGTTAGGCTGCTCGGCTGAGAAGTGACGATGTCTCCAGCAGTAGAAAACACACGTCCACGAAAATGTGAAAAATACAATAAGAAAAACATTGATTAACTATCAGAAATAAATAAATAAAATCAAATAAAAAATAAATAAAATTGATTAAAAAATTGGCACCCAAAAAAATCGCGATATATTGTGAAATGTATTTTTTTTTCACACCCCTAGTGTTATTCAGTTATACTACAATACTACAAACATGTAACACGTTGTCCATCAGTGTTTTATTTTCAATTATGATAAAAATCAGGTTTGTCATTTTTAAATACTTTCAATATATACATATTTGCTTATGCAAATACTTCAATATTTTTTACTTAGCTTTGACTGAGCTACTTTTATTTGTATTGGAGTAGTTTTTGACAAAGAGTATCTGTAATTTCACTCAAGTAGTGAAGGTGAGTACTTTTCCATCTCTGACCATTATTTCTTAAATGAATTCCTAGACTTTTACAATAAACCACTAAAAAATACAAGTGTCCTAAATACCTTGGAATGTGGTCCACACAGTTGTCTGGGAATGGATTTGGAAGCTAAATGAACACCAGTGTCAGTGTTCTAATAAAAAAAAAAAAGTACAGCATACAATGTCACCTTCAACAATGTTGTCATTAAATCATTGGTTTCTAATATTGGCTGCAAACATATTGCAAGATCACACGTATCAAGACCATATGTTGCTTTTAACTCAAAATGACCTGTTGAAGTGAGAGTTGATGAAACCAAGACGGTTTGGGGTCGTGTACAGTGCAAACGCTGCACTGAGGTAGAAACGAGCTGGAAGCATGCCTCATTTTCCAGTTTGGGTGCAGACTTTTTACCATGTGCAACTGGTGGAAAACGAACAAACTGTCCGTGTGTGTGGTTTACTAAAACGCAACGTGCCAGGCTCGTTTCTAGGTACAGCCTTATGTTCATTCAGAACATAAGGCTGTGCAATTAATCAAAATATGATTATGAGTTTAATTATTACACTCAACAATTACAAAAATAACATAATAGAGGACAAAAACAACTATCTAAAAAAACATTATTATTATTATTATTATCAAAAAACCAATTTAGGTTGGCACACATGAGAAAAAACAAAAGTGAACATACTTGATTTTAGTGTTTGGAGGATTTTATTTATGTTTAAATAATATATTTTACAATGTTTTGTATAAAAAAAAAAATAATATTTTGGTTGACAAAAAAATCGTTTCAATAATCCGAATTTCAATTATAACTAAAATAATCGTGATTATTATTTTTTCTATAATCGAGCAGCCCTTGCAGAACATATTTTCTCATGTTGTCTTCACATTTTTGGCCAAAAAAAAAATGTTTTTTTACAAGAGCATTCTGCTAAATTGTGTTTTATACATTTTATTTGTGGTTCTTGTGTTGGTTGAATTTTTTCTGCCACTGTTTCTGTAGCACTCAGATTGCTAAATGTAAAATAAAGTTATTATTATTATTATTATTATTATTAGAGAGTCCGAGAGGACACAGGAAACTGAGCCGGAAGTGCAAACTGTCAACGGACCATTTCTAATGATTTAAACAAACATTTGCATTGAGGTTTAACATCATCAAAGTCACTGTACTGTGCAGAACCATTTCAACAGGAACAGGTCTTGGACTGTTGTGGGTCGGCTGGTGTTATGGGTCTGAGCAGCAGATTATAGGCACACCTTTATTTAGTGGTAATACATCAGACAAACAGTCGAGATACACGTGACCAAAGAACGCCTATAATATCACATCACCTGTTGTCCATGTGTTGACATAGGATGATAAATCTTACAGCAGTACCTCTGTGTGACCTGGTTTTATTATGTGGGAAAAGAAGGGCCCAGGAGAGATATAAAGCCTCACTGACCTGAGAATGAACTGCCAGGCCCAGGAACCTAAACAGAGCTGAACTTTTGCTGAACTGGCCTCTTTGTGTCAAAATACCAGATGGAAAACGTGTCTTTCTCTCTTTAAGAGCCATGAAGAAAACAAACCCTTTACACATACGCTGTGTCTGGGATGTTAAGATGTGCTTTTGGCTCAGATAGATGTTTGTATGCTGGCACTCCCGTTGCTACTTTATCACAATGCAAAGCCACTGTGAGTTGGTTCGATCTCACTTTTTTTTCCTTTATTGAATGTGGCAGCTTAAATTCCCATGAGTCACCCCACAAACCACAGGAATATGATGCTGAGCAGCTTTCCTGAAAACATTCCAGTACTAGGGGGAAACCAATCCCTGCGTCTGCAATCAACTTAGGTTCCAGGGCTGGAAAAAACAAAGTCAGCACAGTTCACAGGTGGTCTGAACAAGACTTATATTCAACAGAAGCTTGGCAGGGTCCCTCACCGGTCACAACTATAAGTCTGGAGCTGTTTGACTGTGGTGTAAATCTCCCCAGGACCGAGGCCAAAGGTTTGTTGTAATGCACGAGTTCATCGTGCGGTCACAGGCGATAAGTCGACTCAGCTGAATGTGGTGTGATGTCTAATTAAACATACAGAAACGTTCAGCCAGAGTGTCATCTTATCACTTATCTATTGAAAACAATCTATAAATAATGCGACAACACGTCTCCCATCTGTCACCTTTTGTGTATTCATGTTCCAGAGAAGCTTAATAATCCTCCTGACATCACGTACCTACACAGCACTTGTTAGCATGGATTATAATAACTTTCAATTAAGACTCCAAGGTTTTTCACCTCTCAGCCACCATGTGCAGCTTTGACAGAACCAACACGTGAACAGCCAGTCACTCACACTTGTTGCGTTGGTGCTGAACGGTTGCGCAAAACCAGCATTGAATCCCGGTTATTTTGTCAGTTTTAGAGTTCATAAATGTAGCTATACTTCGAGCCTGTGAATTTATTTTATTTTGAATTGAATTCATTGGTGTTGTTTTATTTTTAAAAGTGTTGTACATTTTGACAAACCTTTTATTTTAGACAAATGCCTTTGTGGAAAATAAATTACGTATGTTCCAATTGCGCAAAATTTGGTCCCTTCTTTTTTAAGTTTATGCATGAGATGTTTACTGTACGCAAGGGAACCATGGCAAGATTTATTACCAAAAATAAATGTGAGGGTGAAAGTAACGAGTAAACTATTTAATTGAACTACTTTTTACTTGTACATGAATATTTTATGAATGACTTACTTGCACTTCAGTACAATTTCAATCAACTACCAGTACTTCTACTTGAGAAAGATACACCATAGCATTCATGCATGTATTTAGACCAGGGGTTCTCAACTCGTCTCACCCTGGGACCCA
Organism: Gouania willdenowi; assembly: GCF_900634775.1. NCBI lineage: Eukaryota > Metazoa > Chordata > Actinopteri > Blenniiformes > Gobiesocidae > Gouania > Gouania willdenowi. Next base: position 16,910,451 of record NC_041044.1, read on the forward strand.
CATTGTGCCTCGGTCATCAAATTGCGACCCACTTATTTTTCTTTTTTTTTTAAAAATTCAACCAAGAGTTTTAGATAGCTGTTGAAACACGCATATATAATCTTTTTTTTTTAAACAAATCTATATTTTTTGCTGTGCAACATGCTTTTCACAGCATGCCTGTCAAAAGAAAAGTTTCTTTCAAAATAAAAGACGTCACACATGACAGACCTTAAGTTTTGTTTTTTTTTGGCCAGCTTTCCGCGACCCACCCAGTACAGATTTGCGACCCACTTTTGGGTCCCAACCCACCAGTTGAGAATCACTGATTTAGACAAACCTGCATGTGTGCACACACCCGCACAAAAGCCACTGGATTCAAGGAAAATCTCCAACTTTACACCAAAAACCTTTGAATTTTTGGGATCTAATAATTATTTATTGGAGTTGTATTTTTTTTATCTCTGCATAAGTAGGCCGCAAATCAGCCTGTTTGTGTAGAGTGGCTCAGTAAGTGACTTTTCAGAGGCTAAAACTCTGGAAAACAGCCGAGTTTGGGAAAAAAAACCTAAAATACTCTGTTTTTGGGTTCTTAAAACAAATACATAGTGAAAAACAGCATGATATGGGACCTTTAATGTTGCTCAGACTTTAAAGCATTGTCAAAATATCAAATGAACTGAATAATCTGACATTTAATCTGGTTTTGTTTTAATCATGCTCTCTACTTGTCCATTGAATTGTTGATATTGTCTCCTTTCCAATTCATTCCTGTCGTCAATTAGCTACATATGGTGCATTTTTCTGCTTGTTTCCAGATGAGGAAACAGCTGTGAACAGAATACTTTCAGAATAGAGCGACGGATGGAGATCACTATGCACTAGAGGTTTACCGATATATCGGGTCGATATATGGACCTATTTTTTAATTTTTTAAATTTTATTTAGCACTTTAGAGTTGCCATTAAAGGAGAAAAGAAAGAACATAAAAAACATCTATTTGGATGTATGAATGTACAAAATAGTAATAATAATAATAGAATGTGCATGGGAGAGGTAGAAGCCAACGGCTTCCAAACCACTTTTCAGGTTACTGTTTGATTGTATATTAAACTATTTTGTGAGCTTAATTACTAGATACTTAAAGTTAGGAAAGAAGCTTGAAAGAGTTTAAACTGGCTACTTGCACATTGCAATTACGACTTACCCGTCCTGTACTTTATGTTTTACTTGGTTGTGTACGGGTATATTTAAAGTTCAATAAATGTTAAAAGTTCTATTGGTGTATTTAATTTAAATTCTAATATATACATTTATATCATATGAGTGTTTCAATTGTCTTTCATAATCAATGTGCTTTAAAAAAAAAAAGTATATCGTCCTCAAATATTGGCTTCCGAAATCGGCATTGGATATCTGCCATTGGCTGAATTTTTTATTTTTTTAATCGGTATCTGCATTGGCCACAGTATGTGATGAGCCTAAAGATGAATACTGTAGGTGTTCATGAAAAAGATGCAAACAGTATCTGTTTCATATATTATATTTATCAGTGTTTTGGCCTTGGTGCAACCATAACACGGTGGTTTTACACATTTCTTTAAATACTTTGAAGTTCTAACATATTTGTTTTAACATTTTTGGAAATGGTCTAATAAATCAAAGGTTTTTGAAGACCACTAAAAAGCTGATTAAAGGAAAAGTCTTTTGAATATATATTTGATTAGAGTGAAAGAACATTTTATTGGCTCTCTTTAGACAAATAATATTGAAAATATATAGATAGATAGATAGATAGATATTTTATTAATCCCGAGGAAAATTAATAGTATTCAGCAGCTATACAAATACCAAAAGGCAGGATAGTAAAAACAATGAACAATAAAATGAACACAAAAAAACAGGTCAGTAACACACACAATAATAAAATACTAAAATAGTGCAATGCATTATAATAGTGCAGTATCAGTGTAATAAGAAAGTGTACACAGTGCTTATGTGCAAAATCATCATGCTTTATATTAAAGTTCAAGCGTTTGTTTTGTTTTTTCAGTCTGATAATTTTTCTGTGCACAGAAATGAATCAAAGCAGTAAAATATAGTAGATATATAAATATTTACCCAAAACTTGAAGCATGACTTTATTCTAGTACACCCACTATAAAAACATTGATATGACAGCACGTTCCCTGCCTTGGCTTGTAATTTAAGAGCTGAACCGCTGTCTCGCACCACATGGAGCTCACACACCTCATCAGACGCAGGCTACGCTTAGGTCAAATGTTCTTTTTCAGAGACTGAAAAAGCAGCTGGCCCAAGTTAAGCACAAGCAATCATTTATTCCTACTATATGGGTTGAATGTAGGTCAGCCAATGTACTGCAAGAAATGATCCAAAGACACATCATCAAAAGGGATACGCTTATTCGTACGGTAACAAAATAAGTGTGTATCTAATGGCTGACAGGATTAGTGTAATCTTGAAAGGAATGTTTTGTCTGACAGTTTTTGGGAGAAAGTGCAGAACATGAAAGAATGAGCCTTTATTTGTGAGGATGATCCTGGATTGTTGGTGAGGGTGGACGCTTATTTAACAGCGTCTTATTGTCCTGACACTAATCAGCCTTTACTTAGATTATTGCAACAACAATTTCAAATCAAGGTCAGCACATGGTATTGGGTTAATGTTTTGGGAACCATTCTATGTGGAGTTTGCATGTTCTCTTCTGCTTTTGTGGGCTTTTGCAGGTACTCTGGACTGGTATCACACCACAATCCATAGGTTACCGCAGTGGTTCTCAAAGCCCCTTTCTCCTATTTCTGAATCCAAGTACCCCCCTTTATCCGACTACTTACAAAGCTATATAAAAACAACTATAGAGCATAATGATAGAATGAATGAGTGATGACACACATTTTAAAGAATCTCATTTTGTAAATAAAGGAATGAAACACTATTTAGTGCAGTGGTTTGCAACCTTTTTTTGGATCGCGACCCCCATTTTTTTTCACTGCATTTTAGTTGAACTAGATTCACAAAGTGAAAGTATAGCCATACAGTTGTTTAAGATTGTGTGTTGTTTGTCAAAACAACACACAGGGAAAACAATATCAAAATCTATTTGAATTTTTCAGAAATTTCTGGCAACCCCAAATAAACTCCAGGTGACTCCACATGGGGTACCGACCTTAAGGTTGAAAAACACTGATGTAGTGGCTCCTGAATAGCTTTATTTCTATAGTTTTTTTATCATTAACAGTCATCTAAGACTGACACTTTATTTGTTAATTTTCCACTCTCTCTCTCTCAAGTACTCATAGTGCCATCACGTACCCCTATGTGAGCCAAAACTGGGTTACCGTATATATGGAGTATCGAGTGATGGAGTCATGGAGCACTTTGTTTGTAAGCATCACGCTCCTTGATGTCTAAAGCTTAAACATGCTGCCAAAACAGAGGTCCAATGTCCTCATAGAACAACTTGAATTGCAATATGCTCAAAAGTTATTATATTTTTGTTTTCCACATCCCACCAAAAAACTTATCAAATTTAAACATGTACAGAATTAAAATAGGAGTGGTTATTTTACCAATATTGTTTCGTTATTGCAAGCCCATTATTGTCTTTCGTATCAGAAACACAGAGTACGTCCCAGAGTACATTTAATTAAAATGTAGTAATAATGCAAAAACACCATATATTTGTAAGGCAGTGGCTATCCTTACGGTTGCCGTATCCAGTGTTGGGAACGTTACTTTAAAAAAGTAATTAGTTATAGTTACTCACTACTTGTTCCAAAAAGTAACTGAGTTAATAACTGAATTACTCTATAATAAAAGTAACTCATTACCAAGTAATGTAACTATTTGCGTTACTGTTAAAAAAAAAAAAAAGTTGCTATATGTCAAAGAATTCAGATTTTTTAGATGCGTGTGTCGTTGTGAGGTGTTTCATTAAATTTGAGTTGTTTACAACAGATGTGGACAAAGTCTTCACTCCTGGATATAATGAACACTTCACATGCACGTTCGTTGTCCGTACGGCAAACGTACAAATAGACACTTTCTATTTTTAAGTGAAAACTATGACATTAACGTAATATCGGACTGTAGAGGGTTTTCACTGCGTGTCATCAAACTGGAAGTCGCCATATTGGAGGTACTCAGCAGGTAAACAAAGCAGATCCTGAACGTCGAACGAAAGGACCGTGAAAAACATTTGGAGTTTCATAGACTGCCAAAAGTTATAACAAATCAGGGAAAACAATATCAAAAGTTATCAGAGGAATAGAGGCGCCTGTGGCTCGCGAAGTTAGATCTGGAGGCAAAAATCGAGACAACATCCACATTTGTTCAGGTAAGTGAATTGTTGATTGCAGTGGCTCTTTACTCATTTACTCGTGTGATGATAAGAATATAATTCATATCAAGCTACTACATGTGGCATTATTGACTTCATATAATCACATTTAATGGCCTGCTACAGTAGCAACACAGTTCTTAAAATGTAGAGCTAAAATGTGCTGTATTTCTCATTGTATTCCAGGTAAAAGGTCTGACCTTTATCTAAAGGATGACCCAGATTGGGTTAGGGCTGATCCAAGACGAGGGAGCCGACTCGTATGGACCTTCACCACCAATAAAGCTTAACTTTTGCAAATATCATGCCCTTTCCTGCAGACCAAGTTCTCCCCTCTATGCCTTTGCATCTATATTGTGATTTGAGGAGCTTTTCTATGGTTTCGGACATTTATCCATCGCAGTGTTTACCTCCAAGTGCCTCCAATATGGTCGCGCATCTGGGTTACAGTACTGCCCAGGACGTGACGTATCGTTTGATACAGTCTGCAAAATTGAAAAAGTGAGATGGAACCTTATAGTAGACGAAGCAAAGATCTTCTTTTTAATGGGTTTTACATTTCTCCTCATTCAGTATCACGTGATGTGTTTTTGATGAGGATGTGATCAGATTGTGCACGCGACAAAAAAGAGACAAATAATGAAGTTGTTGTTTTCATGCACACCAAAACAAAGGCTTCCACACCACGAGTTTAAAATGTTTTCTGCATGTCTGTGAAATAATCCGTCATGAAATCTTTACATTCAGCACTAATGAGCTTCTTTACAGCTCATTCCTTTAAACGCTGTTTTGCGTTGGAATCAACATAAAGCGGTTTATGGGGAAACAATCGCACATGTGTGCTGCAGAGAGGGGGAGTGGTGCTGCTGCAGGAAATCAAACCAAGATGCTGAGGAGGAGGAGGAGGTCACTAAAGGACATAAGACGCACGTGCACGAGAATCATAGGTATTTCAACTCCCCCTCGTGCCGGGCAGCATAAAAGGCTCCTATGGAAACAAGGTTGAGACAGTTCCTCCTGAAGCCACTACTATGCTGCAGCTGTTGACCTTCCTGGTGCAGAAGTTCTCCCTGCTGTCCAAGTTCAGCCTGTTTGAATCCCACTGGTTTGATGGGGACAACCGGGACACACGTGGGCCATGCGCCGCTCCACCGGTGCTCCGCAGAGGAGACCTGCTGGAGGTGCCCAGGACCCTCTTCACACACTTCGGCATCTACTTAGGAGAAAACAAAGTAGCCCACCTGATCCCTGACATCTTACCTGTGCTCACAGACAACAACAAACTCATCACCTCCGTCGTCACCAATCAGAGACTCATCCTGGGCTGCATGTGCAAGTGCGCCACGGTGCGCGTGGACACGCTGGAGGACTTTGCGTACGGCTCCACTATTTTAGTGAACAGGATGGACAGGGCGGTAAAGGCACAGCCTTTTTCAAATGACAATGTGGCAAAGAGGGCTGAGAAACTCCTCGGAGCCTTTCCTTACAGCCTGCTGTGGAATAACTGTGAGCACTTTGTGACACACTGCAGATATGGATCTGCAAGCAGCCATCAAACAGAGAAGGTACGGTCCTCACTTATCTGTCTGTCAAGTATCTAGTCATCCAGGGACCATTTGTTTACTTCTCATTCAAAAGATGCTGCAGATGAGAATATTTTATGACAAAGAGGTGGAACATCACCAAGAGAACTTCCTGTAAAGTCTGAGCCTTATACCTGAAAAGATCTGTCTATTAGTATTAAGATAATACTCATATTATATTATCTTAGTATTAATGAAATCTGGCACTTGTAGGATTATTGTGGGGTTTACACTATTTATACATTTTAAACCCTTAAAAGGTTGGGGTGTGTATGGTATCAACTTTGCTCATTGTTGGCCACAATGCTGTTATTAATCCTCTACATGTCATTATATATTTATTGTGTAGCAACTGTCAAGGTACATTTGCCTGTGAGCCAGTTTACATTTTAGATCAGTGGTTGTCAAATGGAAGAATGTGTCCTGACAATATGTGAAGGCATTTCAGTAAATAATAATAATAATAATAATAATAATAATAATAATAATAATAATAATAATAATAATTATTATTATTATTATTATTATTAGATATACATTTTTGACAAAAGTCTTTAGAATTGTTGTTATAAATAATGTATATACATGACTATATATGTATAAATGTAAATACATATATCAAATTACATATATATATATAGCGCAGTCTGTAGGGACAAGGGTTGGGAACCGGAGGGTTGCCAGTTGAAGTCCCGGTACGGACCAAAAATACACGCAATGCCGAGGTGCCCTTGAGCAAGGCACCGAACCCCAACACTGCTCCGGTGCGCCCCCGTCATCGTAAAAGCAGCCCCACTCTGACATCTCTCCATTAATGCATGTGTGTGATTCAGGCCTATGTGTGTGAGATTCATGTGCCTAAAAATAACAGAGTTAATTAGGCATTTTTTTTGGAGCTTTTAGATGAAATCATCACGAGAAATAAAAAAAAAAAATTCTTAGCTGTTCAGTCAAATTTTACATTTCAATCACTGATAAACTGTGGGGAGACACTACTGTCTTATAGGAACTACTCAGAGAAATCTCATTACATTTAAACACTTGACATATTCACTGTGCTATTATATTGCAGTTTTTCTGTTGCCATCAATGTAGTTGTCATCCCATAGGGAACCATATTCTCTCTTTTTTTAGAATGTAAATATTCAGTCTACCTCATTATTAATGTCCTGCAAATATTTGCACTGTCAAGTGATCGACATATGTAAATAAGCTTAAGGCTCATGCTAAATATGCTGCTGCCCCTTTCCCAGCATGTGCAGATTGAGCTCCATGCATCGTTTGTTGAGAAACGCCCTAAAATGAACAACTTTTTGTACAGATACACTTGTACTCAAACATCATCTGGAAGCTGCACCTTAGTATAGCCCAATAATCTTAGATTCTAAACCAGTGATGAACATTAAAATGCTGTTGGAAGCCTGTGAGTCAATTCTGTTACGATACCATCTTTTATTTCTTATTCATGCTTTAGCCAATATCATAAATCACAATTTAGCCAGACAGCAGTAAAATAAATCAGTTTAAATTATTAAAGCAAAAACAATTCCAGTAAAGTGAATATTAGTAGAGGAAATTAACTTGAGTTAAAAGGTCAGATATAAGAGCACAGAAGTGACTTAAAAATCAGTTTTGAATTACTGATAAGACAAATAGGAGCTTCTGCACACAAATAAATCCTAACAGTCTGGTTCACAGACCAAATTATAAAAGAGGAAGTTGCACATCTAACACCATAAAGTGAATTATCGTGGAGTGTGAATGCGAAGCCCCAATTTAAGACCCTAACTGTTAGGAGATAGTTAGTTTATCATTGTTATTATCTCAACATTCCAAACACTAACCTTTTTTCATTTATAAGTCTCTCACTAAGCGTCAATGTATAGCTGTATTATTTTGCTAATACCAAACAATCTGATGGTGTTGGGCCCTGAGTTCACATTGTGTTCAATAGATGCATATTCCCAAACAAAGCTACCAATCAAATCACTGAAAGTGAACTGTACACGGTGGTGAAGCTTGGTTCACGGGGCCCCAGAGGGTCTTAGAGCCCAGCTTTGTATTGAGTGTTAATCCCATTTACCCTGTATTTGACCCATACCTGGTGTTTTTACCAAGATCTGCTGAGTCATCGTTAACTTTCTCGTCCGTCTGGCTTTCAGCTGTTGAAAGCTGTTCTTTTTTTCTTCTTCTTAGTAACAGCCAGTTTAAAGCAAGCTGAATTGTTGCAGAATAACTTATTGACCCTTTATTTCTTTCTTTGTTCTGCAGTTCTGTGAATGCTTGAAGTCGATTATCAGAGACCAGCGCAGCGTCATCATCTCAGGCCTGCTGGGAATCATCTCCATTGTCTGCTTTGGCATGGTGCCTTCAACTACATTACCCACAATCCTTATTCCCTTCACTCTATGGATGGCTGGCTAGAGAAGAACAAAACAAATATCCTGAGAATGGGATTGAACTGAAATCATGTTGGACTGGAAATATCATCACAACCACACGTTCCTCTCCTTTGGTGCCTCGTGCTTTATAAATGTATATACGTCACACCGCGTTGACACGGTGCCATGATACGTGTAGTTTTGGTTTCCTATGAGGTTTGGTGGAACTGTGTGAAATTTTGATATGAATGACCTACTTTTTGTCTCCACAGTGTATAGAAGCTATGTATTTATGTGTATATACAGGATATTTCACAAGCACTGTAGTATCTTTTAATATAAACCTTTCAGTTGTTGAATAAACTGTTTATTTTTATTCTTGTGCTTTGTTTGACTCTGTCTGCACTTCCATGCACTGATCACTCCACATATGGGGTTTGGACAGAGAGAGAGAGTATGGGTGGGTCAGGAATTCAGCATACCACAGTTTTTTTTAAGTAACCTTCAATTAGCATCCCATGTTAGCCCTGCGATGAACCAGTGACCTGGCCATGGTACACTTTTTTTTGCCCTGTGTATAAGCTGGTGTTGACCTCAGTATAAAACCTCAACAAAGACCAAACAAGTATTATGTTAAGGTTTAGTTTATTCAATATTTTCGACTGCCAACTGTCTGTCTTACTCAGAGGTGATTGCTTTGATGAGTCTCCACGAGTTCTTTCATAAGGAAAGCATCAAAGCATTTACTGATCGCTTTCATGTGTCCCAATGTGTTTATCAAGAATTCATCAAACAAGTATGTTGGATTCATACTTGTTTGATGAATCCAACAGGTATGTTGGCTTCATCACTGAAATGTTTATTCTTATATGTTTTAGTATAAGAGAATGGATTTGAAAGCTGTTTTTGGTGCAGTTTTGTTTTTACTGTTAAGATTGTTATGTAAAACAAACTAAAAAAAAAAAGAGTTTTGGCAAGAAATGTTCCTCAGTGCTTTGCCAAAAATCCTAGCATTGTTTGTGGCTAAAAATGGCCTAAAAATGTTGGATAACAGTGAGGCAGAATTAAACTTTTGCAGAACAGTATGATTAATTAATAAATGACAAAGGCTGTTTAATTAGGTGCGCTGGCTCAATATCCGTGACCATGTTAAATCAGGATTTACTTTCCATGTCAGCTTCCTTAATGAGAAGCCTTGACCCTAATACACCAGGGGCAAGAAGTTTCAAAATCCAACTGCACAACAAGGTGATTAGACAAAGCTCCTTTCTTTCTGTTAAAATCACACTCAAGTATTGGCCAATGCTTTACCCACCCTGCCACGTCCACTTTCTGACCCCAATAAAAAGCTCAGGGGTCAGAGCATGCAGCACACTGCCATCATGTTTCTCTACCAGCTCCTCAGCCTTTTCTTCAGCGCCTCCAAGAAAGAAGAACAATCCAAGTATGACCTGTCTCTGTACAGGCGAGGGGACCTGTTGGAGGTGCCCAGGACTTTATTCACACACTTTGGTATTTACCTTGGAGATAACCGCGTGGCCCATCTCATCCCTGATATCCTGCCCGTGATCACCCAGGACAAATCTATCATCTCCACAATGGTGACAAATAACCGCCTCCTGATGGGAGTCATCGCCAAGGTGGCCAGTGTGAGGGTGGACACATTGGAAGACTTTGCATACGGCTCCACCATTCTGATTAACCACATGGATCGGGTGTGCAGTCAGCCTCCGTTGGATGGGGACGAGGTGGCTCGCAGGGCGGAGAAACTCCAGGGTAGCGTCACCTACAGCCTGCTGTGGTACAACTGTGAACACTACGTCATGTACTGCAGATATGGGATGGCCATCAGCTATCAGACCTACCAGGTAAAGTACCAGACCTTAAGTAGGATTTAAAGACAGGTGTGTATTTATTTAAAATTATTAGTGAGATTACAAAGCAAATGGCCTTAAAACAGCCAAAAGCTAAACGCTATTATCCTATTATGTTTTTGTTTTTTTAAGGTTTGATATAAATACGGTATAATATTATTGAACCCAAACATCACATATTGTTAAACTTAAAAAGAAAAAAGTTTTATTGTTTGCACATGCTGTTGAAGGTCAACACTACATGGAGTGCAATCTTTTCACGACAGCTATGTATGTTCCATCATTGCAATTAAATAAATAAAATAATTTTATTGAATAGTTGTGACCATCACCAGCCCTTCCTAAGGAATGATAAGAAAAACTGTATTAAAGGGAGGATATAAAAGGAGAGGGAAGTTACACCTTGGTGAGGGGGAGGGAACAAGGGAAAGGGAGTTAGGGTACGACAATGGAAGGGGTGGGTAAGAGTCGACTTTTTTGATTGTGCTGAGAGTGCGTGTGATGTGATGTTACAATTGTGTACATCCTGCATATTGTGTTGTGGGGTGTAATCCATTAAAGCTGGGGTACTCAAATTATTTTCTATAATTAAAAAAAAGATTCTTATTAGCATCATATAGTATATTGTAAAAGTAATAATTTCTAAAAAAAAAACAATGTATGTCTGCGTGCTGTCTGTGCCTTATAATTAGGTATTTTAGTTAATAAAACCCTGGAAAACAAAATCTTGACGGTTACCAACTCCAGCTCCAATCACAGGATTTAGAGAAAGGAGGAATGAGCAGAGCCCATGAAGGAGCTTCCTCATTGGCTGCCGCAATATATAGTGAAGCGTGTGCACGGTGCTAACACGTACCCGTGACAATGACATTTATTTTTGGAAACAAAATACAAACTAGTAGATGCTTGGATGCAACTTCAGACTGCCAACCAATGCGTGTGCACGTTCAGCGCTCGTGCAAGACTTCGTGCACTTCCAGAGTGGAGGAGACTGGGAGGGATTATGAGAGTGGGGGCGGGATTTACGGTTTGAATTCAGCCATGCCCCTCTGTCATGGTTCAAGATCCAGGTAGTGCAGCTTTAAGTCAGTCTGGTGACAAATGTGGACAAATTGAAGCGGGTGACACAACACCGAAAGTACTTTTGAAAACATTTGCAAGGATAACTAGATATTATATATCTTGATAGCTATGACACTAGTCTCGTATATTCTGTTCAGACTAAGGTAAAAAGCAAAATAAACTGAAGATTATGTATATGTGCACATTGTTTCAGATAAGAAATAACTAGATGTGTTCAATTAAAACAGCAATTGTGATGCAAAAGTAAGCAATGGTCAAACTAAACATTAAATGAGTCAAAGTAGCCTTATTAACAGTTTTCAGGTAATTTAATAGTGCATTACATGTTTAATAATTCTGTTTGGCCAAAGTCCTCATGAGAAAGTAGCTCAAGAAAAATTCCAGCTTTAACAGTTTTTTGTTAAGCTTTTATTTTGAAACAAGCATATTTATTTATTTTTTATTTATTTATTCAGTTTATTTCACTTTTTTTTTTTTTTTTGTACATGCCAAAAAAGGAGACGAGAGAAGCAGTTTTCTTATCTAGGTCCCGTCCCCTGTGTTCCTTATGCAAAATTGGAAGAAAAAAAAAAATCACATTTTAAACAATATTCTTATAACATTATCCAACTTATTCTCATTGTCAAAAAGTGTCACATCAGCATAATGTTCTAATAAGGGCTTGAAATGGAAACTTATTTTGTGTGCTATCTTGACCATGACACAACAACTAGAATATTCCATAACGTACTAAGAAATGTAAGATGCTGGAAATTGTTATTTAAATACACACATTTTTCCCTTTGTGATATGTTTCAAACTTGTCTTTAAATTGAGCAACTTAGTAAGTGGTAAGTAAGTAAACTTTATTTATAGAGCGCTTTTCACAGGCAGAAACCACAAAGTGCTGTACAAACATTTCAGTATCAACCCATCTAAAGAAGTCATGGAAAAACAGTCACAAACATGGGAGACAAGAACTGGAGAACTGTGGGTCGCCAAGGGCGTCGGAGGTGCTCAGGTGCCCCGAATTTAGGGAAAAACAACGGGAAAAACAACAAAAGGAGAGATGAGGGGAAAAAGCAGATTTTGAACTGAATTCCCTAAAGAAGAGTAAAGTAAGACCAGGAAAAAAAAAAACAATACAATAGAATAGAATCCTTTATTGTCATTGCACGAGAACAATGACATTGCACATGCCCCTCCCAACAATATTCCACTACTCTCTCAAAGATTCAAGTCAAACTGACACAATCATCACAAAAAAACCCTAGAAAACTCAAAACAAACAACAACATAAGGTATGGTAAAAGTGTGAGAATAAAAATTATAACAGTTCATCAGTATAAATGTGCATGGGAAGTATGATTGCCTCTGAAAAGCCTTTCCAGTGTGCAATTTATTCATTGAAATGTGTGAAAAGGGGGAGTTCATGTGTTTTTACCTTTGCATCCTGAGGTCTGTGCATTTGTGTGGGTCACATAAGTCATTAAGGCTTTAAATGAGCCCCTCTGACACACGTGGTCATATGATTGTGTCAGGCATGTTTGCCTCAGCAGGAGAAAATAAATAGAAGCTAAATTATGTGGAGAGTGGCTGTAGCCCCATCTACTGTTTAGTTGTTCTCACTGGTCACATCTGATTCTCACACTCTCTCCTTTCAGTTCTGCACAAATGTGAGAAAGATAGTGTTCAGCAGAATCAGTGCCTACCTGACAGCCCTGTTTGGAGCCTGCATCATGCTGTATGTGGGCTGTGTGACGCCCCTGATGCTTTTCTCCACCCTTGTCATCTCCTTCACCATCTGGATGGCAGCCTAACGTCCTTAGGCAGAGACCGCTGATGGGGAAGACTATGGGGGGTTGATATGAAGTCATATGGGTCTTCTGTTACTGAAGGCATCAGATAATTACTAAATGTGTACAATGACTTTTTTTTTTTTTTTGTCAACAATAATCAGCCACTAGAAGTGATGTCATTCTTTGATAATTTCCAGATTGTAATATGCAATCATCATTTAACAATATTTTTAATGGAATAAATGTATATTTGAAAATATCGACAAGAAATGCGAGGATGAAGATAACAGCTAATAATAGAATAATGCTTTTATTGTACATGTATATTATTAGGATCAAAAACTTGTATTATGTTTTGTCAATATTTTGCTGTTGTACAGAAGGTTGAATGAGGGCTTCGAGGTGATGTGTTTTGTATTATAATTATGAGGGGTTTCCTTTGATAAATGTTTTCATTAAACTTATATTTTTACCTAATTTAGTCTGAAAATCAAGTTTTTTTCCCCTACATATTTCATGCAATCGAATAAGTTAGCTCTGATGGTTGAAATACACTACATGCAGAGCACAGTGGGTTTAGCGACACAAGCAAGATAAGTGACAAAATAATAGGCAAGGCAAGGCAAATTTATTTGTATAGCGCATTTCATACACAAGGCAACTCAATGTGCTTTACATGATAAAACATTCAATTGTATAAAATTAATAAGAACTTTTAAAAACATCAGTAAAATCAATTAAAATCATCAGTAAAATTAATTAAAATCATCAGTAAAAATCAATTAAAATCATCAGTAAAATCAATTAAAATCATCAGTAAAATCATTTTAAATCATCAACAAACACATGACATCAACAACATGACCAAAAATCTCTCTCTCAGTCATACGCAGTAGAGTTAAAAAGTGCATTTAACTTTGATTTAAAAATTTTCACATATGATGCTGACTTCAGCTTTGCTGGCAGTTTGTTCCACTTCTTTGCAGCATAACAACTAAAAGCATCACCATGTTTACTGTTAACTCTGGGCTCCACTATCTGACCTGTGTCCATAGATCTGAGAGACCTGCTGGGTTCATACCTGACAAACATCTCACTGATGTATTCTGGACCAAACCCATTCACACATTTATACACCAGCAGCAAAGTCTATTCTGAGGCTGACTGGGAGCCAGTGTAAAGACTTTAAAACTGGAGTAATGTGCTCTGACCTCTTTGTTCTGGTTAAGACCTGAGCTGCAGCGTTCTGAACCAGCTGTAGCTGTTTGATGCTCTTTTGGGGGATTCCTGTCAGAAGACCATTACAATAGTCCAGTCTGCTGGATATAAAAGCATGGACCAGTTTCTCCTGATCTTTCTGAGTCATTAAACCTTTCACTCTGGAGATGTTCTTTAGGTGGTAGAAGATGTTTTTGTGATAGATTTGATCTGACTGCTGAATGTAAGATCTGAGTCAATCAGAACACCAAGGTTTTTGACTTGGTCTTTAGCTTTTAAAGATCGAGACTCAAGATAATTGCTGACATACAAGGAAAACGATGATCCTCATACGTTTATTTAACATTTTTAGAGCAAAAACAAAACTCTATTTTTCACAGCAAGACAAATTTTCACAAGCCTAAGACATATAGATAAATGAATAAAAATATGCATTAATAGAAGAAGTGGTGCAAGCATTTATTCAATTGAGAAAATAATGAATGAAGAACATGCACATGATGAACAGAAATAAGTATGGTGAAGCTTTTGAAATGAGGTGATTGCAATGAATGCAATGATTAGTTAGTCCATCCATGCTCTGCTAACTATTGCTCTCTCTGTGCATCTGGAAGTTATTAGTTTGCACTGTGATCAACAATCCTTAAACTAGTCCTGTTTGGTTCCTAAGAAGTTATAAATGGGCTGTAGAATGAATTGTGTATCACTGTGAAAATGGAACTCAGCTTTGACCCTCTGTAGGATAAATGGGTTAAACATGATGATAACTGAATAATGTCAGTCATAATGGGGTCAGAATTAGAAACAGGCTTTGGAATGAAGAAGCACAAATCCCTTTATATAGTCTGCTGCAGTTTTGTTCCTAAAGCTGAGAACTCAGTGAAACAATGAGACAATAGTAAACAACAACAATAGTAAGCTTCCTGTTATTCTCCACAATCTTCTCTGTCTGCTACTACTCTGTCAAGTGAACAACAAACACAAATAAACAATCAATAACTATTTGTTTGAGTTTCCTGTACCCTTATATAGTCCATTGTTCGGACCCTGATTTGGTAAATAATCCAATACCTATTCATTATAAAGTTATGCACATTTGGTAATTTTTGAAAAAGATTAAAACTAAAGAAATCTCAGCTGTTGGTAATCAGATTTTTGTGGTTATTCAAAGGTGTTAAATCATTAATAAATGTTACCACGATCAGATTAAATAGGCTCAGTATAATTTATTAAGATAGATCACATTAGAGAAAACAAATGAACATTTTAAATAAAGAACGTCAAACCCTGTAAATTTAGGGCATCAAATTTCATATTTACATCTAAACCCCAAACTGGTCCTATCAGATCAATACAATGCCATATTAGCTGTATGCTTTCAGCTGCAGCTGCTCAGAAAGTTATGATTGATCATTTTATTTCACATATGCAAACTAAAACAAAATGAGCAGACAACAAAAATATAATAGAGGATTTTCAACAAATTCCATTCCTCCATTATCTTTTCCCACTTGTCCCATTGGGTCACAGGGGCAGCATCCTAAGCAGGAAGGACCTGTTAGGTTCTGTTTAGTTTTGTTTGTGTTTAGCCCTTGTGGTCTTTTAGTTTTTTTGAGTCTTTGGTTTTTCTATTTTTGAGTATGTTCTCTTGCGTTAACTCTTGCCTCTGTTTCCAGGGATTCCTGCTTGTGGCTCCACCCCCCAGTGATGTCTGTGTGCTTGGTTTGAGACTGATTAGCTCCCTCATGTTTCCACACAGGTGTGGCCCGTTCCCAACCAGGCCTCCTCCACTATTTAGCTGAGTGCTTGAACACTGAATGTTTGTTGGTTCATTGTCACCCTTTGAGTTGTTTTTGAATACGAGTCATTTGTTGGATTTTTGAAAGTAAATGGACTACTACCAACGCTATCCCTGCCTGCTGCCTCCATCTATCTCTGTTTTTGGGTCCACACCACCCCTGACAGGACCAGACTTCCCTGGCCACTTTGTCCAGCTTTTTCTGTGGGATCCTATTCATCTGTCTATTCCGGTACGCCACATCCCAATGCAATGCATGAAACTTTTCCGAAATTCCGAAAGTGCTGATGATTAACAACAAGCTCTTACAACTTTTTTCTCGAAAATGATCTTCGATTTTTTCAGCTCTATGAGGGCTACACTATGTCTTTATCTAACAAAAACATTTAGTCTCCAGGGCCTTGAAAGCAAAACATATGTTTTAGTAGAATAGTGAAGATAAAGTCTCATTTTATCTTTTGCTTAGCCAGTTCAATAGATGTCATTATGGAGATTTTCTCTTTTTTTTTTTTTAATAAGAGCTTCTCATTGGGTGACACAAGTGTGACAGAAGTCTGGGGTGACACGAGTGCAGCGAGTTAATCACAGTTAGTGTTTGTCGAGTCTGACAGGTAAAGACTGTGGGTGATAATGGAGCATTAGATTGTCATTAGCCATGGACAGAAGTCCCACTGACAGACACAATTCATCGATTGCTCTCTCACCCCACGTGTTTTATTGATCAAAGCCCAAAAGCTGCAGCAGAAATGGAGGTGTAATCAGCTTTTATCAGATCTAACGTTACCACGTTTCAGCTCAGTCTTACCGACAGAAATTTAATTGTAATTTCTATTTTCCTACATAGTGTCAACTGTCTCTCTAATTTACGGTTCCAGTGAAAGCACTAAAGGATTTGTCGGTAAACTCAAAAACACACCACTTTTTAATTAGCACAATTTGTCCTTTTTATTATTGTTTGATCAACAAAGAACTGTTTCAACATTGCAATGGTTGTATGAGAAAACATCAAGTTTTTAGCTCCCAACAGTTGTTTTGTTTCTGTATCGACCCCGGGGGAGATTTCTATCCAAGCATTCCAACTGTAAAATGTTTCCCACACCACAGGAAGACTGGGACTGAGGATAACTTTAGGTTATGTATATAACGCTGGTTCTAATATGAGTGAGATGCAACTTTGTCTGCATTCCTCAGAAGCATTTATTTCAATCTGCCAATCCTGATTGGCCTACAAAAGGAGGACACGGAGACCCGCACCATTCAAAATAAGCACCTCTTCTCCTCATTCGAGCAAGAAGCGTAGTCTGGTGAGACATCCCACTCATATTACTCATAGAACCGGGGTTATATACATAACCTAAAGCTCGCTTTCATAATATTTTGTGAGATGTCTCACTATGGGATATGGAAACTCTGGTAGTGCAGACATGCTTATTGAGCGGTACCAGCCTCCAGGGCTTGCACGGGGTGGAAACGTCCAGCATGTAAAAGCGGACAAACGTGAGGGGCGAGCTCCATTTCGCTGCTGCACAGATGTCCTGAACAGACACTCCCCTGAACAAAGCCCAGGATGTGGCAAGACCCAGAGTCGAGTGTGCATGCAGACCCGTAGGAGGCTGCAGACCGGACAAAAAGAGCCGCTGTTGATCAATGTGTGCCGGAGCAACAGCGTTGGAAGGAGCCGTTAGCTGGAGTCGAGGCTCGGAGGTTCACTACCTTTCGGCAGCGAAGGACAGCACCTACCGAGCAAAGCAAGGTAAGAGCTGTATATCCCCCACCTCTCGACCTGTTGTGGTCCAGAGTAGGCGTTAGTTCTGCCAGGGTCCAGCAACTGGACAGTTAAGCTGGCAAAAGAAAACGCGAGATAGCTGAGAGGAGAAGAGGTGTTTGAATGGTGCTCGTCTGTCCGTGTCCTCCTTTTGTAGGAGGTGGGTCACCCCCTAGCGGACGGACGCACTTCACCGGCCAATCAGGATTGGCAGATTAAAATAAATGCCTCTGAGGAATGCAGACAGAGGTTGGATCTCATAGTGAGACATCTCATTATGTATTATTATGAAATAGAACAGATGATGATTGAGATGCACATAACAAGCCTTATTGCTTTATCCAGCTTTATTTCATGTTTAAAAAGACATTGTATACTGATGACTGTATGAACCCATTTTAACATGACTCAGTGGACATGGCTGATGTAGGCAGGGACTCTTTAGATAATTAAACTGACACGTGAGGGAAAATGTCCTAATTAATAATAATAAAAGTAGCACTGACTTTACAATAAATGAGCTAATATTCATCATACACAATTAGTAGTAAAGATGTCAAAAAACAACCTGGACAAAAAGATGTCCAACTGTAACCGATTTGCAGGTTTTGTCTTTTAAGGATGTCAAGTCAGATTTAATTCATTTCTTTATGTCCCTGACCACCTGATGTCTAAATGACTGTGTTAAACAAATAAATCTAGTTATAATTGGAACCCATTATCCCTCCGTACTTTTAATTTCTCTCTGCTCATGGTTGCCAGACAGACATAGCAATTTCTTCTAAATAATTCCTTAAATAACATTATACATTTTACAAATTCTAGCACTTCCCAGAGTTATTCTAAGTTAATTAATTTTTCAAAAGTAAAAATCTTAACTCAAGTACAAACATTCTTTTTAAATGTATCTTTAACCCCTAAACAAAAAATGTGTTTTTGTGATCCAGGCCACTTGAGATTAAACTCTAGCTTATATGTGGACCTCAAAGTTAAACAAGCTTTAAATGGTTTAGATGTAAAACAATCTGCAGCCTCCTGATAGCCCTTTCCTTCTTTTTATGCCTGGATGCACAAATTATAGGGGAACCAGTGACACATATCTTTAATCTTTCCATCTAATATAATATCAATCCTGATCTTCGGTCATACAGCTTTTATACTCCCCTTACTGAATAATTATAGGCCTTCTAAAGTCTGCATTGTAATCATGGTCTTAGAAAAGTTGGTGAAAGTATATTAAAATATCCAATGTTTCTTATTTCTCCTCATTGGTCTGGCTTTAGGTAACAACACATATGATGCCAAGAAGGAATACTGTGCTGCACTTTTACTAGACGTGTCCAAAGCTTTTGATACTGTGGGTCATGGTATCCTACTGGCTTCTCAGACCAAACTCAAGTTCACAATCGTGTGCCACACGTCTCAGTTTTAGAATACTATGCACACTTGTTTGCACTTTTACATTGATAACACAGTGGTTTCCTGCCAGTCAAACCCAGTTGACCAGGTCTTTTGGACCTGGTCAACTGGGTTGACTTTCTAAAGTCTGCCTTTAACATCATTCAGTCTCATTTAACTGGTCATCACCATTCACACTTGGGCTGGGGATCTCCCGGTATCTCGATACGATTCGATACTCAATAGATGCTCACAATAACGATAATATCTCGATACGGTGATTTTGCAAATATCAAATATTTTGTTCTTAATAACCTGCAATATATCTGGTGAAAGAAAAACAAACTAAAATATAGATTTTATAGTCCAAAACAGTCCAAATAGCAATAGTGCAAAAACAATGACACTCTTGTAGTAGTAGTAGTAGTAGTAGTAGTAACATAACTAATTTTAAACATTCAAAAAACATGACATCTCATGTCTCTAAAGTATAAACATAACAAAAACAAATATTTAGCAATTGAATAGAAAATTTGACATTTATCTTTTAAACGGATAGGCTAAATATTTCTTAATGTGAATAGATGCTAAATGCATCAAAATGTTCATTTTCAATGTATAAGGCGTTGAACTTTAACCTTAGAGCAGAAAAATAAGTTTTCCTCAAACCTGAGTTCACTGAATCCAAAGAAAGGGCGGAGCCTAATGTGCATGCATGTGTCAGAAGTCCTCCTTGTAGGCACCTCATCCACTCTCTCAAAATCCAACAGTTTCCATATTTCCTTCAACAACTCTTCTCTCCTTCCTTCCCCTCAGGTTAAGAGTCTGGGTGTCATCCTCGACAGTACACTTTCCTTCCACTCACACATTAACAACATCACCCGGTCTGCCTATTTTCACCTGCGGAACATTTCTCGTCTCCGCCCCTCTCTCACCCCCCACACCACCGCCATCCTTATCCACAGCCTTGTCACCTCCCGCATTGATTATTGTAATTCACTTCTCTTCGGCCTCCCCAACAAATCCCTCCAGAAACTTGACTCAACTTCAAAATACTCCTCATCACCTTCAAAGCACTTCATAACCTGGCCCCTCCGTACATATCTGACCTCCTCCACATCGCCACCCCTGCCCGCACACTCCGCTCTTCCTCCACTCTCCAACTCTCTGTACCTCCGGCCAAACTCATCACCATGCTCTGGAATTCGCTCCCCACTAACCTCCGTACCATAGACTCCCTCCCACTCTTCAAATCACAACTCAAAACTGACCTCTTCAGACATTCCTTCTGCATCTAGTCACACATTCACCACACCAACACTGTACCCTGTTTTATTCCGTTGTACTTGTTTTTATCTGTTTTATTCTGCTGTTTTTATTGTGTTTATTTTAATGACTGCCCTGTACAGTGTCCTTGGGTGTTCTGAAAGGCGCTTTTAAATAAAATGTATTATTATTATGATTATGCCCAGAGGTAAATGCACTTCAAGCATTGATTATGTCACGAGCAGATAAGAAAACTGTTTCTGCCGACACACTTGTACCAGGGACACATACATTTGTGCTAGCTTAGAAACATGAGAGTGCACAAGACGCTCTGAAATCCTTTCTGTTTAACATTATACATTATTTCTTTAAAATACTGTTAATTAATAGTGCCTCATACACAGACTGTTTCCATCCACACATGCACAAGCTACACCGACTCTAATCTTTGGGTGCTCACTGGTTTGAGCACAAAAGACAGTAACCATCCGCGCCATCTTTGGAGGATCGCGTTTTTAAACACTCTTCTTTTGTCTCACTAAAATTGCTTAATAAAGCAATTAAAAGTAATTACGGTAAGACAATACTGCTGCATAAAAAAATTGCCACAGTAGATCACATGATGGATCTAGCAAAAAACTGGCCAAAGACGTCCGCTTTTTCTCCTTTCCGAAGTAGAAAAATAACAAACATAAGATGAGGAGCAGAACAAAAGACGTTGAATGACTGGATAGCAGCAGTAAGGAGAAAAGACGTCGCATTTAACAGCATTCCTGAACGTATGGGAGTGTGTTTTTTTCATTTTTGTCAGGAGAGTTCTATGGTGTTTTGCTGGTGCAATCTGGTGATTTTCTTTGATCTGACTTTTTCTTTGATATGCCTACATTACTCAGCAGACTCCGCTCTAGGTTCTGGTCCAAATTGTCTTTAGTCTTTGTTTCTATCTTAAAGAAATGCTTGGAAAATCATATTAGTATTTGCATTATTGGGAAAAATTAACAATTTCTGTATTTGTAGGACAACAGCACATGAAATATTAGAAACTAATCATGGTTGGATGCCCTCTTTGCTCTTCAGGCACCAGAAGATGAAAGTTCCTGTCAAAGTCAGATTTGATTTTGTAGAGGAGAGCTCGCTAGAAGAGGATTGGATGGTACAATTTCAGGTGGTCGACAGGGCACAACAGGCAGCGAGCAGATGGCTAAATCCTGATGACCAGTGTGAAGAGTGTGTGCTGTGCAAGCCTAGGTGCAACGAAATCAACCATCTTCTGGAGGAAAATAGGAATTTGTAAAACTTGCCAAAAATAAAGTCCAGAAGAGTTTCTAAAGCATGATGATAAGATAGTAAAATATTACACTGGACTTCCAAAGATTAAACTTTTAATGTTTTGTTGGGCCATGTAATCCCCTTTCTGCCACAAGGAAGAAGAAAGCTTACTCTGTTTCCAATGATACTGGTCACTACCCTGTGTCTGAGTTTGGATCTGCCATTGCAGAACATCAGTCACCTACTTGATGTACACAGAGGAACAGTGAGTGCAGTATTTCACAAAACTTTTAATGTTCTGTATGACTCCAATGCTGAAATGGCCAGACTGAGACAGTTTTCAAGTCAGTATGCCACACCAGTTTGGTGAGACATTTGGGAATCGTGTCCAACCTTCATGCAAGGGCGCAACCCTTTTCACATTAGAAACACAGCCACACACTTCAATTTCTAATTGGTATAGCTCCTTAAGGAGTCATTTCATTTATTTTCAAAGGGTGGGCTAGATACACAAGTGATACAAGAATAACAGAGAACTGTGGCTTCCCTGATAAACTTCTGCTAGGTGACCTAGTGTTGACAGATTGGGGTTTTGAAATTAAAGAGAACATGGGGATGATGGGTGCTGGAGTAAAACCACCAGCATTCCCAAAGGGTCAATGACAGTTCGATGCAAAGGATGTGGAAATAATGAGATCCCTCACACACCGGTGGATGCACGTGGGAAGAGTCATTGGAGCTCCACGAAGCAAGTACAAGATACTGCCTTCAAAAGTCCCAATCAATATGGCTTTGCCATGTGAAGGACGAGAATGTCACATTGTTGGACAAGATTGCTGTGGTTTGTTGTCCACTCACAAACATGTGTTCAAGTGTTGTGTGACAGGTTCTAGAGATGATTGATTGATCACAATTGTAATGGCTCTCTTTGTAACATCTTTCTAAAGGTAGAAAATGATTTACAACATAATGAAGACTAAGGCACTCAATTGTGTCTTTCTTTAAATAGTTTTTACAGAAAGGTCGTCATCCCCTGGACCTGTATTGCATTTGTAAATATAGCAAATATTGATTTACCAGCGCAGCGTGAGGAGACAAACATGGCATGCTGCCTGCCTTCTTCTCTTCCACAGAGCATTTTCATGAGCTCCTTTAATTCCAGTTTTCACACTGCCAAAAAGCACATCTTTGTTTTGCTCGGGGATTCAGTCGCCGCATCTATCAACACCCGATTATTCGCTCGATGGAATTGGCCAGATACGAGTGCTTATAAATTACACGTTCTATCGTACGACCCAGTGTGCTCTCAAATTTGCACTTGTTTTCACGCAAGGTTGATAAATGAGGGCCACTGTGTGTGTACTCATACTCACTAACACAGTATGCCCCCTGTGGTCAAATATGAAAAGTATGTGTTGTAAAAGAAGTTGAGTTGTACAAGGTGCACAAATAAATGCCCTCAAATAAAAAGATTGCAGTTAATCTTATTACTTTCTCACATCTGGCAAATTCACCTGGCGGGGCAGATTAAACCACCAAGTTGAACGATTCTGGACCACATGGACCACAACCCAGTGGTTTCCAATCTTTTTTGTCCTGAGTACCCCTTTGCATTTTTGTCAAATTATGTGTAGCCCCCCTCTTCATATAAGTACCCTCCCCATAATTCCATATTCTTTTTCATTTGTGGAACAGCGAACTCTCCTAAAGCTCTATGTGTCTCGAACATTGGTTTCCTAAGTCTTAATGGAGCATAGGGCAGGATTTGTGAAAAAATAAACAAATTTTAAATTTTTTAATACTAATGGTTGATGAAGCGCTCAAAACCGAAGCGTATGAGCCCACACACATTTCTACCTATTGCTTTTGTGTGACACATTTTGTACTGCTGTTCTGGGTACAAATTTCCCACGCAGTTATACAGATGTGAAATCAAATGAAGCTGGTGTGCGTTCTGAACGGCTTGGAGAGGCAGCCCAAAACCGGAAACAGAAAAGAAGGAGAAGCAGACGGCTTGGAGACTGAAAGAAGACGAGCATGCTGGACTAAACTACTGTTTGGTTCCACAGATGCATGTGCACAGGTCTTGCAGTAAACAGTAACATGAACGGCGAGTAAATGAATAACCATGTCACAGTTAGAGTGCGGATCGGGCCGCATTTTCTCGTCCGAGTCTGACCCAACAGTGAAAACCTCGTTTTGTTTTTTCACAAAGAAATGACATACAGTATGTACATTTGTTTTAGTGGTGAACACCGATTCTATAAACAAATAACTGTTAATGTCAACATCAGATCAGCGCACGGGTAACAAGCAAAAGTCAAACACTACCAGGCGCAGTGCATGCAAAAGACCCATCTGATCTATTTACAGAATCCATATATCAAAAATAAGGATAATCCATGCTATTGTGCAGAAAAAGGAATGTTTCATCTATGTATTCCTTTATAATTGTCCTCCTTTGCTACATTCTCTCTCCACTGGGATCCTGCTCTCAAAGTTAAAACTGCATTCTTCAGTGCTACAGCAGCTGCAGCAGGACAGGAAGAAAGTTGCATGCAAACGACACTATGTGACTGAACTGAACACCAGTTTTAAGTATCTGTCCAAACCCAACCCGTCCGGTGCCGTCGGGTATTCATCCTCTAGTAAAGGTGTCTAATCAGCTGCACTCCGGTCCTAAAGAGTTGATGCACGCCCCTGTGGCAGCTTGGCTGATGACTGCAGTTACCCTTACTACCGTGGTGTCACTAAAGGAGTCTGATTTTCAGATCCTGCCCTATACTCCTTTAATCTACAAAGTCAAAACAACGAGTTTATTCATTTATTTTAAATATCATGCAACTTTTACTTCAACAGTAAGTACCGATAAATATGGTCTCTTTTGTAAAATGTAGCTAATTTTGGTCTCCTATTGTCAGAAGTATGACAGAAGTATGCCTTGACAGCATAAAATAATCCTGTTTCCAGAATCTACAAGAAAATAACGTATTTTATTGAGCACTAATGCTGTTAGTTTGTGATGATTTTTTTCAAAAAATAGCCTAAAAAAGAATGAGGAACATTTCCCGATTGCTTTAAAGTTGTAAAGATGTAAAATCTTTCAGAGTACCCCCTGCATTGTGCTGCTGTACCCCTGTTTGGGAACCACTGCTCTATATCATAGGCTGTTTATTGTTCATACACAGCTCCCTTGGTGACATGTGGGGGCAGTGACACACCTCTGCTGCTAGTAGTGTACGAGAAGAACAACAATAACAAGTTAGTGAGAGTCGGCGTCACGGGAGACTCTGAAGGGAAAAACAATGCAGATGTAAAACCTACATTACCATAAAAAATTAAGATATTCTGTATATATGCAGTATATGTATATATATATATATATATATATATATATATATATATATATATATATATATATATATATGCTTCACCAGAGGTGTACAAGATTACATTTGCAGACCCTTTTCTCCAAAGCGACATACAACAAGAGCAGTTAGGGTTACCATCCCATGATGGCCCTGGTTGAATTTGAACTGGTGACCCATAATAATATTATGGGGGCATTGGTGAATAATAAACCTTAACCATAAGAATGAGGTAAAATACACGAACAGAACAATCAAGCTGAACACCTTGTGCCTTATGCCTCACTTATTTATGATTCATCACAATTTCCTTTGAATCAAAGTGACATAACATGCCCTCTGCTCAGCACCTTTCCACCTTTTTTTTTTTTTTTGTCCCTAAGAATTTTAACATCCAATTATCCTAGTACATGAGCACAGCTCAAACATAGGATGTTTTTGGTTTACTGTTTGGTCAAAATATCTTTATATTTATTGAGCTTGGAGGGAAAGGATGCAATACAATTACCATTTTCCACAAATGTGTGTGCAGCAAAAATATCTACGATCCAATATCATGTGGATGAATGCTGATGCACACTGAGGCTGAAGCCAGGAGGTTATCAACGTGTAGAAATGTTACGCAACCATCAAATGCACTAGGCTTTGTTTTTGCATAAGATGATAGAGTCATTTAGATGCCCCGAAGTCTCTCTCCTTAGGCAAGACAAGGCAAATTTATTTGTATCGCGCATTTCATACACAAGGCAACTCAATATGCTTTACGAGATCAAAAAGTGCAAAAGAAAACATTCAACAGCTTAAAATCTATAAGAACATTAAAGAACAAACAAACATCATTTAAATCATTTTAAATCATCAACAAACACATGACATCAACAAAATGACCTAAAATCTCTCTCTCAATCATACGCAGTAGAGAAAAAAAGTGCTTTTAACTTTGATTTAAAAATGTTCACAATAGATGCTGACTTCTGCTTTGCTGGCAGATTGTTCCACTTCTTTTCAGCAAAACAACTAAAAGCAGTGTCACTATGTTTGCTATGAACTCTGGGCTCCACTATCTGACCCGTGTCCATAGATCTGAGAGACCTGCTGGGTTCATACCTGACTAACATCTCACTGATGTATTCTGGACCAAACCCATTCACACATTTATACACCAGCAGCAGAACGTTAAAGTTTATTCTGAGGCTGACTGGGAGCCAGTGTAAAGACTTTAAAACTGGAGTAATGTGCTATTGACCTCTTTGTTCTGGTTAAGACCCGAGCTGCAGCGTTCTGAACCAGCTGTAACTGTTTGATGCTCTTTTGGGGGATTCCTGTCAGAAGACCATTACAATAGTCCAGTCTGCTGGAGATAAAAGCATGGACCAGTTTCTCCTGATCTTTCTGAGTCATTAAACCTTTCACTCTGGAGATGTTCTTTAGGTGGTAGAAGCTGTTTTTGTGATAGAATTGATCTGACTGCTGAATGTAAGATCTGAGTCAATCAGAACACCAAGGTTTTTGACTTGGTCTTTAGCTTTTAAAGATCGAGACTCAAGATAATTGCTGACAGCAGTCCTCTTTTCCTTGTTACCAAAGACAATCACCTCCATCTTGTCATTGTATAGTTGAAGGAAGTTTTCACTCATCCAGCAGTTTACTTTTTCTAAGCAGTCACACAACACCTCTATGGGACCATAGTCATCTGGGTTCAGTGATAGCTGTAGTTCGTAGCTCTGATAATCAACCTTACAGTTGTGTAAAATTTGTCCTAGATAAAGCATATAAAGGCTAAACAGAAGGGGTCCAAGAACAGAGCCCTGAGGAACCCCACAGGACATTGGTAATCTGTCAGATTCAAAGTTTCCAATGCTTACAGAATAACTTTAAAATGTCCCTTATTTTCAAATCCAAAACTTGACAGGTATGGTTCTAACATATAAAATGTAGTTTTTTTTAAGTGGCAGCACCATGATGGTGAATGTTATGGCTACTTATACAATGTACATGCAGCTTTGTCACAATATAATAATAATAAAAAGAAACTTTCAGTATTCCAATAACGAACTTCAAAACTGTGAGTCACCCTGGCTTGCCATTCACAGAGTAGAATATTGGGGCTTGGTAAGAAATGCATTTAAAATTTATTTTACTCGAATAACTTTATATTTTGAATCTTGGAAGTAAAACTTTAATAATGACGCTTTTCTCTCTGCAATCATCATCCAGGTTTATTAAGGGTTTAAATGGGATATGAAGCCAGGGAAAGTAATCTGACGAGGTTACACAGAGGTGGTGTTTATGTGTTACCAGCCTGAGCCATGTTTAGATCATTGTTTGATATGTAAAAATTATAATAACCCAATTTTTTCAATTCAGATCAAAGTTGGAGTCACACTAAGGAAATGGGGGTAAAACTTTTAATGATCATAACTCATCTATTTTCATCATAAGTCACCTTTTCATCAAAAGCCACATTTTGTAAGTAGCTTCAATGTCACCATCTTTATCATTGTGGTGCCTCATATTGTCAATCAACTTTAATAATAAAGTGATCTGGTTGACAGGTTTTTACTCTCCTCTGCAGGTTAAATCTAGCAAAGATTCCTAATTAAATCAAAGTGATTGATGATTTTCTAATCACAGTAAGTAATTACACTTTTTTTCAAATGTACAGAGCAACACTTTAATATATGTGCTGTCCTTATGTTCCATGTATTTCTGCATCACAACTCCATGAAGTGAAACAAATAATACATAAATACTCACTTGGCACCAAATCTAATCATCAATCTAATAATCAATGGTTGCGATAGACACACACACGGCGCTTTTGAGGATATATGGTCATAACTTGCCATGGACTTTCTAGATGATGTGTAAAATAAGTATTGGTGGTCTGAGGTATTGGATGGTTTAGGAACAGTCTTATAGAGACCAGTACTCTCTGGTCTTTGGAGAGAGCAGATGTGTTTTCATTCGCTCCGATAACACGACCTTGGCTACAGCTGGCTACAGCTGAACAGCCTGAAAAATTGGGCCCAAGACTGAAGGAAAATGGTGAAAAAACCGCAGGGAGGCCCTTCAGAACCCAATTCGGGTTTGGAAGAGGTCAAGGAGATGATACGCGAGGGTCTACAAAACCTATCTGCCGAGATAAAGTCGTTGGAAAAGACGCTGGAAAACTCACTGGAAAACCTACAAAGCGAAGCAAAGGTACTGAAAGAAAAGAATGAAAGAAATGCTGAAGAGATAAAATTGTTGAACGCCAGGGTTGAACAGCTGGAACAAAAGGAAAGAGAGAAAGATGTCATCATCACAGGCCTAAAGATAAAACCCAGGAGTTACGCGAGTGACGAAGAAACAAAATCGATTGAACAACAGGTCATTGACTACCTGGAGTCGAAGGACATTGTCCTGAACCCTGACAACATCAACTCCTGCCATCTCCTGCCAAAGAAAAATGATAAGAGAGCTGTAAAAATAACCT
Organism: Gouania willdenowi; assembly: GCF_900634775.1. Classification (NCBI taxonomy): domain Eukaryota; kingdom Metazoa; phylum Chordata; class Actinopteri; order Blenniiformes; family Gobiesocidae; genus Gouania; species Gouania willdenowi. The sequence goes on from NC_041044.1 coordinate 16,939,049, forward strand.
TCACGAATAAGAAATTCAAAGGACAACTACTGAAGCAAGGAAGAAAGCTGAAGGAAATGAAGGTTTTTATTAATGAAAGCCTGACAAAAAAAAATGCAAGCATTGCATGGAAGGCACGCCAAATAAAAAAAAGGAGGAAAGATTCTAAAAACGTGGACAAGGAACTGCAGGATTTACATCACACCACTGGGAGAAGAGAACGGAAAACCAATCCTCATCAAAACGATGGAAGACTTGGGAAAATACGAAGGATCCACCTAAACAACAACATTACTGATGGTAATCATGGATATGGACCCAGATCTATATAAACACTGAAACAAAACTCAGACTGTGATTATTTTACGGAGACTGAATTAAATGTGGAAACCAAGAGTAAAAAAGGTCTGTCATTTATTCATTTCAATTGCTAGGTGGTGGGGTGATTAAGGATTACATTAAATTTAAATTCAAAGTGTTTATTGTCATATGTGCAGTTAGAAACACGTTTTCCTGTACAATGAAATTACTACCTTGCTTATGAACGAAGATATAATAATGTGTTTATCCAAGTTAAATCTAACAGTGGAAAATACAACACTGCCAACAGAACTAACAACAGCTGGATTAACCTTGATGTAGAGACAAAACAAGCTGCAAACTTGTGTGTCCAAAAGAGACATTCCCGAGTGGTGACATTATGGATGAAAAGGGAAAAACCTTCCGAACACCTTCGAAAGAGGAACTATTCTTGAACTGGAGGAATACTAACAACGTCTGGCAGGGAACAAGGCCAACACAAACAACGATAGAGAGGAGGAGGAATAAAAAAAAAAGAAATAAAAAAAAAAGACAACACTGACTACAGATGAGAATACACAAAAAAGGACTGTTCAGAACAACTCAAGAATGTTTGACCAGAGAGACATGTAAACCCATGTAAATTTGCGATGGTAAAACAGGGGACGGGACCCAGATAGGCAAACTGCTTCTCTCGTCTCCTTTTTCGGCATGTACAAAAAAAAAAAAAAAAAAAAGTGAATGTAACCATGTCGGAAATAAACTGAATAAATAATTAAATAAATAAAAGATATAGAATCATAGATCTGAGCTATGGAATAAAAAATACGTTTTTATGATTCTATCGTTGCATCATTGATATTTCATGAGGGATACAGAATGATGAAAAAACATTTTTTATCAACAGTCCCTGAGAATTCCTCAGATCTCTCCCAACTATGAAATGGATCTCCACGCTGAAGAGCACCAGAGTAATGCAATGTACATTTTTTCAAGCATTTTTGAACTTTTCAAAACCCATGCAGCACTCCACGCAACTCTTTTTTTGAGGAAGTCTAAGTATGTTGTGCCCCAAATTCATCTATTCACATCTCTCAAATAAAGAAGTTGATTAGAAAAAAACAAACGAGTCTGACTGAAGACACAAACATTGAGGCTGGTTTGACCCTGCACCTTGATTAATATAATATATAATAATTTTTTTAAAGGCGGAAATGTTAGTATTGTGATAAAATTGCGTGAAAACATAGTGGAAATAACTGTACAATATTTGTGTATCCTGAGTCATTCATTTAGTTTGACTTCCTGATAGGCCTGATTCTAAACCCAGTGCCTACCTATGCACAACATTGTCGCAGGGATGTTTTTCAATGAGGTCATGGTTCAGACTTCTAATCACGGGGGGGAAACTCTGAGCAAAGGCGGCTCACTCTACACTTCCTGCTCTGTCTCAATAATCCACCATCTGTGTTGTTGCACTCAGAGTGAAGCTTGTCTGACAATAACTCAGTTTGTAATAACCCCACGGTGACTTGATTTAATAAAATAAAGCTTTACATTTGGAAGCCAGAGGCTCAACCATGTGAAACAGATTGGTATAGCTGAAGCTGTATAAGCTCACAGGGCAATTACCCACCATAGTTTTCTAATGAAATTAAATTAGAGAGCAGTCTTTCAGTAATAGTGCAGATCAGGTACACACTATCCTGTCTTACCTAAACAAATTAATGCATATTCATCCACTCAAACTCAATCTCGAACTGACAGTGATGTCCTCTTATTTTGCTATAGAAACAAACGTAAAACTCATAAAAATTCATGAATGTAAATCACTGTCTGTTTCAATTCTATGTCAAAGTCGAAAGGGCTACACTGTCCTTTTATGTCAGGATGAATAATAAATGTTTGACGAATGGTAAGGCTTTTTTCATGCATTCACAAGCAGTCTTTGACTTTGTTGCTAGAAAGGTAATCTCCCTAACTATTTACAAATGTAGGAGTTTATCTTGACAATTTTTATAATTTTTTTCCCGGGAGCTGCAATTAATTTCTGATTTAAAAATAACGACCACATCTTCACCCACATCAAATCAATATCCATTACGTTATGACCACCAGTGATGAGCAGTCAGGGTAGGTAGTGCCTATATCCATGAAAAAGAACACTAACACCAGCAACAACCACCTAATGTGACACTTGTATGCAACAACTGCAATAAAGTATGTCTTTCCAGAATTTGCTTATATAGCCATAGCAGGCGTTGCATCATTATACACTGACAAACAGCGCAATAACCTTTTGTCTCTCAAGACAAACAGATGCCAACAATAATGTTGTATGCATACACATGTACAACCACATAAATCATTCCAAGGTGAATGAAATATGTTGAATAAAATATAATGTGGCTAAAATGTCTCCGATAGTGTTTTCCTGAACAACAGAGTGCTCTGTTTCATATCAGTTTTAATCTGATAATATGGCTCACATATCATAAGATATGGGTTTTAGGCATATTATTGTGTTGGTAACTTACATGATATGCATCCTTTTTCAGTCTTTGTGAGTTTATCCTCACTCCTTATCACACAGGAGTTACCCCGTAAGACAGTGGGAATTACCCCGTAAGACAGCGGGAGTTACACCGTAAGACAGCGGGAGTTACCTTGTAATTGTATGACAGTGAGAGTTACCCCGTAAGACAGTGGAAGTTAACCCGTAAGACAGCGGGAGTTACACCGTATGACAGCGGGAGTTACCTTGTAACTGTAAGACAGTGAGAGTTACCCTGTAAGACAGTGGATGTTACCCCATAAGATAGCGAGAGTATCCTCATGAGACAGCAAGAGTTACCCGTAAGACAGTGGAAGTTAACTCGTAAGACAGCAGGAGTTACCCCGTAAAATAGCTAGAGTTATCTCGTAAGACAGTGAGAGTTACCCTGTAAGACAGTGGAAGTTACCCTGTAAGACAGTGGAAGTTACCCCATAAGACAGCAGGAGTTACCCTGTATTACATAGTGCTTCTCCTGATGGTTGTATTGACAACATGACTTATCATTTTGACTGGCTTATTCAAACAATGAAAACTAACATGCGTTCATTGACGCAGATATTTGCTTTTGAAAGATGAACAAAGGCTTTTGATCTTTGACTGGCTTAGGACCTGAGTCTTAGGTGATCCATGGTGTTTTGCTATTTGAACAAGTTGTTTTGAATAATGAAACTGGGCAAATGTTGAGGATGATTCAAGAAATGGGCTGTACCAAAGCGACTGAGAAAAACTGTAATGACAATTAGAAACTTGTACCTTTACCTCCCAGCTCCAATGATTGGGACTTAATGTGATCATGAATCTGTTTACACTCCTCGACTTGATTGAATTTGTACTCAAGTGTACACGTACAAGTACAGGTAAGTCATACATAAAATACTCCAGTTCAAGTAAAAAGTAGCTCAATTAAATAGTACTCAAAGTAAAAGTTACGAGTTACGAGCATGCAGTAAACTCATATATGAACTTAAAAAGGAAGAGACAATTGGAACTTAAATTAATTTATCCAAGGCATTTGTATAAAATAAAAAGGATTGTCAAAATGTACAGTTGTTATTTAAATAATATAAAACCAATTAATTTAATTCAAAATATTAAAAAAATTCCCAGGCTTTAAGTATAGCTACATTTATGAATTCTAAAACAGTGCCATGTGGGTAATAACATAATACTGCAGGTAAACACCACAACCTGAATCAAAGAAAGTGGCTGCATGGGCTTTGATCAGAAATGGCACGACTAAGAACATATAGATTATTTTATTGTTGTCTGGTCTTTTCATTTTTTGTGGTTTCACATTGTCCATTGATCATTATAAAACTAAAAATTATTTACTCGGTAACGGGTGAAGAAATGTAACAAATTACTTATTTTATAACTTACTTAAGTACAAGTAAAATTTCGGATTTAGAAATATAATCAAAAAAGTACAATTACCCATAAAAGCGTCTCAATTACAGTAATATGAGTACTTGTAATCTGTAATTTACACCTCTGAATCTCATTCCCTACAATTGTAATCAAATTGATTTGTGAGGTTCCTAAAGGTTCCCACCCCTACATGCCAATGCATTCTTACATCCTTCTTTTAGAATCCAAATTCACTGGGAATTCTTTGACACTTGCTGCTTTATTTTAATTTTGGACAACTTGTCAACTATATGTCTAGACACCTCCTTTCTACGTTTTGTTTCATTGGACCCAGAGGTGTAAAGAGTACTCCTATAGGAGAAATACTGTTACTTGATTGAAATTGTACTCGAGTACAAGTCATACATAAAATACTCAAGTACAAGTAAAAAAAATAGCTCAATTAAATAGTACTCAAAGTTAAAGTTACAATAGTTACTTTCACCCACCATGTTTATTTTGGGTAATACATCTTGTCACAGGTCCCTTGCATACAGTAAACATCTAGTATAAACTTAAAAAGGAAAAGACCAAATTTTGCACAATTTTTCCCCCACAAAGGCATCTGTTTAAAATAATATGAATTCTTCTTCTTCTTCTTTTTTTAATGGAATAACACCAATGAATTAAATTAAATGACCAGGCTCTAAGTATAACTACATTTATCAAGTACAGTAGTAGTAGTAGTAGTAGTAGTAGTAGTAGTCTAGTAGTTTCACAATATCCGTTAATCATTTAAAAAAAAAAAAAAAAAAAAAAATACAAATGAACTCAGTAACAGTTGGATGTAGAAATGTAACAAATTACTTTAATTATTTTAAAACGTACTTAAGTATAAGTAGAATTACTGATTTAGAAATATACTCAAAAAGTACCCATAAAATCAACTCAATTCCAGTAACGTGAGTACTTGTAATCCATTATTTTGACCTCTGATTGGACCATAATACGTATATATATAGATATATATATGACGCAGAGTTATCGTATAGAATGAACCGATATGAGCTGAGTTTGCACAGCGCGCCTTTGATTATTTGGGTCACTTACGACGCATCCGGGTTCGGGTCTAGCTATACTTTGGCAAAGTGACGCTCATCATATGAAGCCACAGAGCTTCATCTCAGTGCTAAGAAGCCTTTTTGGATCATTTTCCTCTCCTTCAACCCGTTCACCCCTCCTCTGCCCACCCAGTGCGTCCTCAGAGCGCACCGGTGCACACCGCACCACAGTTTTTCTCTGTGTGCATTAGTCTACCTGCATAGTCTGCAGAATTTAAGGTTTTCATAGTTGTGCAATCGTAGCATGTGTCTGATCTAACTTCATTTGTCAATGTGCTTTAAATTTGAACAAGAAAAATATTATAAATATTCATGCCCTCTGTCCAATATATGAAGATAGAAACATCCATTTTTATGATTGTAAAAATCAATCAAAAAATTATAGCCATACACAGATGACAAATAATCATTGGCACACATCAGTGCTGTTTTCTAAAGGAAGGTTTATAAAACATCAAAATAATACATCTCACTGTCAGCATCAACGTTTTTAGTAATGATGTTTTGGGTAAATCAAGAGAATATCATATTGATGTGAGATCATTTGTGGGCGGTGCAACCACAATGCAACAAAAACATTTTATTTATTTATTTATTTTACAAATAGATTCTTTTTTCATTAAAATGCAGACCTCATACTAATAAATAATACATTTGGGTTTCCAAGCAAATACAATTTTAGTTGACAGCTTAATTGAACTTGTCCTATACATAAACTGGCCTTTTGCCTTTAATAGCATCTCAATGCAGCAATCTGATCCAACAAGTGTTGCTTACAACCATAACGTTGTAATTTTCACCAATATGAAATATATTATTTTCATTATGTCACCTATAAGTAAAAATAAATAAATAAAACATTGTGCAATATTTCTGTTTGGTTTTTGTAGCCATAATTTATGTATGCTGTTTAGAGGATACAGGTACTCCCCCCCCAAAAAATAATAAAGAAACCATTGGGTAATATCTGGGAAAAATCTTTAAATTAAAATCACAGTTGGTTAATTTTCTATAAAGGCAAAAAGTTGTTTCCATGTACACTATCTTATTCATTTTGAATTAATACAGGTGGTTCCCAAAATGAAAAAATCTACTCTCTTTTTTCAGATACTTTTCTACAAATCAAACTTTTATGTTAAACTATAGTTTCCTCTGGTATTTGTTTCCTTTTTTCCCTTTTTAATGCAATTGTTGTTAAAGATCTACATCTGCGAGGGATACCAAGCTATTCAAATTCAAATTCAAATTCAAAGTGTTTATTGTCATATGTGCAGTTAGAAACACGTTTCCCTGTACAATGAAATTGAGAGTCAGTGGAAAGCCTAAAATCTTTGGGCGTGGCTTTCATTAGCACATTTTAATGTTCACTCTGGACAATAACTTGTGTGCTAAAAATTTTATAGTTAGACCACCTGTGTCAAACTTAAGACCCGGGGGCCAAATCCGGCCTTTAGAACATCCAATTCGGCCTGCAGGAGAAAGTAAAAATGAAAGTGAAAACACAAAGCATTGTGTACATTACCAAATAATTAAGTCGTAGATATCTCAGTCCTTCCAAATACACAAATTCAGTAAAACTGTGCAATATGTTTACAGGGCTTACAGTTTCCCCACACTTATATCACCATGATTGGCAGTCATTTTTAATCTTATATTGTTGAAAAAACTTTCTAAAATCCTGCAATTTTTCTCGAATTATTCTAAAAATGCTCCCAAAATTAAATTACAATTTGTGCAGTAACAGATATATGTCACTTATTGTCAGTGCATTACACCCTTCACATATTTATACGTAGATGTGCATACTAGGGCACATTTCTTTCTTAAAATTGCTAATTTTCCCACCTATAATCTGCAGCTCACTTGAGATCAAACTGCTCTGTATTTGCCCCTGAACAAAGTTTGACATGCCTGTACGGTGTACATTTTAGGACATCCTCAGGTCTCAGAGTGAAATATCAGATATCAGCAAAACCATTCATCAGTCCAAATGGACATCAGCAAATAGGCCTCACTTGTCAAACCGAACGCCATCAAATGAAATTAAAATAGTTTTAAAGGTTAAGATCAACATTTAATTTGACTATGTATTTATTAATCAAACAATACATTGATATGTCTTAACTTTTAAAAAATATGAAAGAACGGCCTTTCATCTTATTTCGTCATGTGTACTTCCGGTTCCTTCTAAATAAAACGCCATCTTGTGTTTTATGGCCTGAGGTCGTGTTTGGTTTGACAAGTGAGGCCTTTTCATCTGACATGAGTCCGTTTGGTCTGATAAATGATACCTCACTCTGAGACCTGAAGATGTCCTAAAATATACACCGTACGCCTGGGTTTGACTGCCTCATGTGTCCTACTGGTCTAAGTTTAACTGAACATCGACAGCTACTTCTTTTTGCTACATATTTTTGTTCTTTTTACTTTATGAAGACCTTACTGAACAGAACAGTATGATTAACATTTTGAATCATTGATTTCTCCCCACAGACTGATAGAAAGAGATGCTCAACCATGGCAGTAGCAGATCAAATTAACAAGACTCAGATGGAAGGCTTTCACCTAGAAGCCATAGTCTCCAACTGCAGTTCAACTACATGCGATCGACCAGAGGAGAGCTTCTTTATTCTGGAAGATAGCACAAAGCTCGTTGGAGTCCAAGTGGTTTTAATTCTTGCTTACAGTTCCATCATCATCTTTGGAGTTATTGGAAACTCCTTAGTGATCTACGTCGGATGCAAGTTTAAAAGTCTACAGACTGTGACAAACTTCTTCATTGTGAACCTGGCTGTGGCGGACCTGCTGGTGAACATGCTGTGCCTGCCGTTCACACTGGTCTACACGCTCTATGGTGAGTGGATGTTTGGTCAGGTGTTATGCTTCCTGCTGCCCTGTGCTCAGGGCATGGCTGTGCACGTGTCCACCATCACTTTAAACGTCATTGCTGTGGACCGACACCGCAGCATCGTCAACCACATGGAGACCAAACCGTCTAAAGAACTGTGTGCTTGTGTAATTGTCGTCACGTGGGTGGTCAGTGCCTTGTTGGCCCTTCCTCTTGCCATTTTCAGGGAGTACGGGACTTTTGACCTCCCATCGGACGAGACCATCCAAGTGTGTGCAGAGAAGTGGCCAGAAAGCTTCAGGAATGGGAGCATCTACAGCATATTTATGTTGGTGGTGCAGTACGGCTTACCTTTGACCATCAACTCTGTAGCTTACATTCGTATCTGGAGGAAGATGAGGAGCCGTGTGTGTTTTCGTCGAAATGACCTCAACCAGCTCAGGAATAAGACCACCAAGATGTTGCTGACCATGGTGGTGGTGTTCGCTGTCAGCTGGTTGCCATTCCATGCCTTCCAGTTGGCTGTGGATATTGACAGCTCGCTGCCATCAATGAAGGACTTCAAGCTGCTTTTCACCGTGTTCCATGTCATGGCAATGTGCTCCACGTGTGTCAATCCCATCCTATATGGATGGATGAATAGTAACTACAGGGCAGCATTTTTGTCAGTGTTTAAGGGTTGGATGTCAAAATGCTTCAAAGTGGAACCGATTAAAAAAGGAGAAGAAAGAGTTTGGACTCATTGCACAGCAACACACGTGTAAAGAAAAATGCCTGGATGGACAAAAGACTTTGAAACCAATTAATAAAGGGGTATAAACATCCAGAATCTAAGGCCTTGAGCCATGAAGAAATTGGTGATATGTCTTTGTCTCCAGCAAGTTCCTCTTCTATGGATGATATTTATCATACTTAACAGAAATCTGTTTCCCCTGCATATTCTTAACAGGGTTAAGACTGATCTACCTTTTTATTGCCTCTCTTTTGGGATTTGATTTGATAACACTGTTAAAAACTGTCACACTGTGGTTATATAATGAAAAAAATATAAATCCACGACTTTTGTTTTGCTCCCATTTTTCATGAACTGAACTCAAAGATCTAAAACATTTTCTATATACACAAAATACCTATTTCTCTCAGATATTGTTCACAAATCTGTCTAAATCTGTGTTAGTGAGCACTTCTCCTTTGCGAGATAAACCATCCCACCTCACAGGTGTGGCATATCAAGAGGCTGATTGGACAGCATGATTATTGCGTAGATGTGCCTCAGTGTGGCCACAATAAAAGGCCACCCTGAAATGTGCAGTTTTGCTTAGGGATGTCGCAGTGCAACACATCTCCTTCGCATAGAGTTGATCAGGTTGCTGATTGTGGCCTGTGGAATGTTGGTCCACTCCTCTTCAATGGCTATGCAAAGTTGCTGGATATTGGCAGTTACTGGAACATGCTGTCGTGTACGTCGATCCAGAGCATCCCACACATGATCAATGGGTGACATGTCCGGTGAGTATGCTGGCCATTCAAGAACTGCGAAGTTTTCAGCTTCCAGGAATTGTGTACAGGGCTTTTATCGTCTTCATCTGTTATCCAAAATTAAGCCGTTTTTATCTTTTAATCTTTTCAAGCAAGTCGTCCATGCTTTTATTTCAAGTCGTCTGGACTACTGCAACGCACTTTACTCGAGTCGGGCATCAGCCATAAAGCACTTTCCCGCTTGCAGTTATTCCAGAACGCAGCAGCACAACTTTTAACAGGGACCAGAAAATGTGAACATATCACCCCAATCCTTGCATCTTTGCTGTATTTGCTTTGCTTGCATCCTGTTAATTTTAGAATTGATTTTAAAATGTTGTTTGTTTTTAAAGCTTTGAATGGACTGGCCCCTCAGCATATCTCATCCAAATTCACAGACGCCCGCGTGCTCTGAGGTCTGAGGGCCTGCTGCAGCTTGAGGTTCCTATAGGACGAACCGCAGAACCAGGAGGGGCAGAGCGTTCTCTGTTGTCGGCCCTAAGCTGTGGAACACTCTGCCCCTCCACGTCCGAACAGCCCCCACAGTGAAGTGTTTTAAATCTCATCTTAGGACCTACTTTCATTCTCTGGCTTTTGGCACCGCGTAAATTGTGTGGTTCCCTGTGTCTTTTTTTTAAAATTTTATTTGTGCAAGTATTCCCATTGAGTACAGCCTAATCAAATGCAAACCCACCATATGTTGCATTGAAGAACTGATTGTGGTCAAGAAATATGAACATACTGTATGCATGTATGATTAAGAAAAACAAGTTTCAGCTGTAAATGACCTCTTTGATCATGATTTTTAATCATATTTTATCACAGTGATGACATTTAAGAACAATTTAAATTTACAAAAATCCAAGGTAACATTTTGAAACATTGTCATTTTTGATGAGTTACGTATGTATCAACTCAGGGAGTATGAAGAACCAACTCTGCCATAACTAAATATAAATACGTACAGATACATGCCATAAACAAAATAATAAAATACATGAATAAGTAGCATTTAAGTATTAAGTGACTTATTGATTTATTTATGGCATGTATATTAAGATATTGAGCGATTTATCTATTCATTCATTCATTCATGGCATATGTTTGGAGGCATCCATTTATTTATTCAATTATTTTTAATTATGGCAGAGTTGGTCATTTACAGGTTATACAGCTCAACCAAAGTTATTTGATTATAAACAAAAAGCTTAAGGGAGGTGATTGATTTAGTAGAACTTGATTATTTGTGGCTATATCTACATTCTTTAGGTGAACAGTCATAGAATGGGTTCACATTTAAAGAAAAGACTTTCTCGTGAAATGAATTATTGGAGGAGAAGAGTCTTGAGTCTGCATGTTCTTATAGTTAAAGAGTAATGAATATGTGAGATGAAATCCGGCTACAGTTTTATATCTTTTTTTTATGTAACATAAAATGTTTCCCCTTAATATGTGATTTGGTTTTTTGTTTTAATTAGTAATACTTTCCCCTGTTTATGTTATTAAACTGATAATAACATTTGAGTAAGTTGCTTATTGGTGTGGTAAAGATCTTTTTAGGCCTGTTATAATATCACGAATGGGGAAAAAATGCATTTCAATGCAACACACAACAAAATGTATTAAAAACTGTTTGCAACTGCAAGGATTTTAAGAATAACAGAGATCATTAAAGTTTGCCAAGTATTCTAACGCTCTGTGCAACTCTGTATTTACAGGATAAGTGAGTAAAGAAAATGAGACAAGATGCAACAATTACAATAATTTGACATCTATTGTGTTTTTTTTCCCATCTCTTTCTAGAAGCGTAGATTCTCTCTAGTCTTACTTCTTCCAATTAGCGTTAGAATTCTTCTGACAGAACTGAGTTTGATTGGCCCACAGAGACGAGTCCTCACGATGCTACTGGGATTTATTAGTCTTGACCTTGTTGAAAATTCTCCACATTATTTCTTCCTCCAACCACTTTGTATAAACTACTGCGTGCTGGGAAAACCCCAGATGTGCAGTTGTGCCAGTGCACTTGTGTTTAAGTTGTTGCGTCATCAAAATTAGACTCGTGTTGACATACGTTGCTGTTTTTGTAAAATACATTTCGACTCAGTGGTGTAGGGGGCCGAAGGAGTTTATTTATTATTAGATTCAGATTTAGATGCAATAAAATGCTTTTGTTGCTTGCTTCCCGTGACATCGACAGAGCAGGCAATCACATGAAGTGGCCTACAACAGAATCAAGTGCACCACAGAGCTAAAAAGTCAATAAACAAACAATAAAGTGCAACACAACAGAATCAACTACAACAAAAATAAAGAGCAGAGTCAATGGGATGTGTGGACAGGACGGTTTGAATTGTTCTAAAGCCTGATGGCCTGAAGGTAAACCTGAGGGTTTACAGTGTCCCTTAAGATGTTTGGGGCCCTCCTCATGACATGGATGATATAGATGAAAAGCTGCTACACAAATTTTCTGGGCAGCTTTTATGATTCTTATGTTGGACGCTGCAGTTTACACTGAGCTGGTGACAACACTCTACTGTACCTTGGTAGGAATTACCGAGGATTTTGGAGCACATTCCTATGAAAGATGAGATTAAATCCATTATAATGGTAAAATGCCACGTTTCCTTTTGGAAAGAAGAACAATTCCTTAAAGAAATTGCTGTTTTAAACTCCTAATGAACCAGTTATAAACCTACGAAAATCTAAGAAAATTTCTAAGATATTTCTAAGAGTCACTAAGAGCTACTTTTAGCCTTAGGATGCTTAGTGAATACGGGCACAGTACTTGGTAGTTAAGTTGATGTGTCCTACTATTGATGTTGAACATAGTGAACATTCGGGATGCAACAATATCAAAAATTCACGGTAGGATATCATCATGGTATTAAGGCCACCGTACAATATTATTGTGGTATTGTAAAAAAAAAAAAAAAAAAACCTACTGTAACTGAACACAAACATTTTTGCTCCAATGTTCTAATCACATTTATTACAACAAACCAACAGGTATTTTCAAGTGCAAAGAATGGTGCAGACACACACGCGCACACACCTCTATTGCCTTGAACAGGCTGTGTGATGCATCACTTACTGCAATTTGTGGTCTGAATTTTTCCGCTTCGATGCTTGGCTGATGGCTGCAGTTACCATAGCAGCCATTGTGTCACTATTGAGTCTTATGTGTTGATCCTGCCCTAAGCTCTTTTAAAGGGGACATATCATGCTTTTAAATCCTTCCTTTTTACATATAAATCATACAGTTATGGTCTATTTAAAGCAGAACTGCGGGTGGTGTTTAGCTCAGTGGGTTGAACGCCCGCCCCATGAACGGAGGCTGTAGCTCCTCACCTGCAGCCGGTCCAGGTTCGATTCCCGGCCTGGGACCCTTTGCTGCATGTCATTCCCTGCTCTCTCTGATCCCTTTCCTGTCAAGCAACTGTCATATAAAGGCCACTAGAGCCCAAAAAATCCTTAAAAAAAAATATTTAAAAAAAAAAAAAAAAGCAGAACTGCAATGCTTGGGTCTGAATTCCTCATTATTATAGCTCCACAGGCCCCTTTTCTACCTCTTTTCTGATGTGCTTCTGAGAGCAACTTGTTTTGGTGCGGTCTATTTAAATGCAAATGAGACACTTCATACCCCGCCCCCTCTCCAGGTTGCAGAGGTGACACTCGGTTCAACTCCACCCTGTTCGGCCATTTTTGTAGTTTGATAGAAGAGATACAATTGTCTAGCAGTGCAGAAAATGTTTATTCACACATTATTTACAAAATGTCAACAACGGAAGACTTGTTCATCCAGCCTTACATGTTCGAGCCAGAGTCTGACCCGGCGAAGCGTGATGAAAATGAAGATGATGAACCTGCAGAACCCTAACAAGTGAGCTAACACAAGCACCGAGCAAACGCTAGCGCCAAGCTAATGTTACGAAATGCATTTTAATACAGTCTTTACGGAAACAAAAACGGCAAAATGAAATGACTAATGAAAACTTTAGACTTAAATTAAATCACGTAGGCCATATCATCAAGGATCTAAAACGAGCACACAGCGCCAACATATGAAGATGGTGCAACTGCTAATGCTAACAAAACAATGACAGGGACGTCTTATCACACTTTTTAGTGTTATTTACAGCTTACCGAAGTGCTCTGTTCGTCGTCTCCAAAGATAAAAGGAATTGAACCCTCAATCAGACAAAGTCTTTCTGTAAATCCTTTTTTCTGGCGGAGGTTGCTGAAGCAGTCATCCTTGAAGTGCTTCACACACAAAAATGACCTTACCCACAGATGTGGGTACATTTCCGTGAAAAATAAAACTCAACCAGGCACTTAGAAAAGGTTCTGATGCTGGGAGACGGTGTAATGAAGCGTGTGGGTTACTACATCCAACAACCGAACATTTTGACTCATCCTCTCGTAACTTCGGCATTCTTGAGCTTGGACTACAAAATAAAAGCGAGAAATAAAAAGTGTTGGGCCTGGAGTCGATGTCCTGTAATATTTCATTTGGCAGTGTGTTCCATGCATGAGTCGACCTATAAGTGAATGTTCGTTGTAGTCATTTCGATTTTTTTTTTTTGGTAAAATAAACTTCCCTGCAGTGGCATGCCTCATACTATAGTTGTGTTTGTCATTGCTAAATAGCAGGTTTTAATAGAGGATTTGTGGACATTTATAATGTACAATATTTTTAAAGAATGAGAGTAATGAATACAGTAACCTTTCCTGCACAGATAACCACTTCAGTCTGTTTAACATGAGTTTAGAGCTGGTTTCGTACTCACAGCCCAACACCATACGTGCTGCTCTATTTTGTATGATCTGTAATTTTTTAATCTGAGCTGCTTAACTATTTGATCATTTTGATGGACAGTAATCCAACTATTGACTTGTGTGTCAAACAATATTAATACCTTTTTACCATAGTTATAGCTCTTGCCATTTTAGCACTTATGGATTCAATGTGTTTTGTTCATGGTAGTTTGTGGTCTATAATGATTCCCAAAAGCTTTGCCTCATGGACTTGTGTAATTTTTTGACCCCTTGAATTTCCAAAGTAAGTTCGGGATTTGAATTTATTCTGCGATCTGCCCCTATGACCATTGTATGTGTCTTCTCTGTGTTTAAGACCATTCAGCTCATCCTCCAAAACATATCGGAGGATGAGCTTTTTTATAAGCGTGTTGATAGAGCAAATAAATTGTTTTTGTGAAAGTAGTTATTTACTTGCTCATAAACTATTTGCTCCATCACCTTCGCAAGTACAGATAATAAGCTTATGGGGCAGCTATTCTTTCCTGACAATGAAAGCTTTTTATTTTTTGGTAATGGAATAATTTTTACTTTTTTCCATTCTTGAGGACAGCATCCTGTATTGAAGCTTAAAGTGATTATGTGACTCACTAAGAGAGCTATTATATCAGAAGTTAGGTATCCATCAATACTGTCCACTTCTGCTGGCTTATTTTTTAGGTTTTTTTTAGAATTTTCTCAACCAGAGCTGTATTTTTGCTTTTTAGGTAGAATGTGCAGATTTTTGCATTTCATTAATGTATCTTTTATTATTAATGTATTTGATATTGTGTTATCAGTGTTAGGCATTTTTAGCTTCAGTGTTTCTACTTTGTTCATGAAATAATTATTAAAGTAATTGGCAATATCTTTTGGATTTGTTATTAAATTCTTATCTACTTCTATGAATGCTGTTAATTTTCTATTTCTTCCAGTCAATTCATGTATTGTGATCCATAATTTTTTACTATCTTTCTGAGTCCAATTAATTTTCTTTTTGTAATATTTTCTTCTACTCCTATTTCATTTTGTTGTTTGATTCCTAATTTTACGGTATTCTTTCCAGTCCTCCTGTCTTGGGTGGCATTCTGTCCAGCAGTGTTAGCAGCAGCATCTCCTCACCCACAGCACAGCAGTGGAAAGTACACGTTCTGGAGAAGGGAAGACGGAGAACAGTAACGATGATCCATATGCCCCCTAAACTAATAACAAAGATACTCGAGCAAAATAAAGAAAGAGAAGAGAAATTAATCAATAAGAGAATAAAAAAAGAATAGAAATCATCAAAGGAAGAGCAAATGAGGGGTGTGTGTGTGTGTGTGTTTAGTATGTAAGCGTATGTGATTTGCAGTTACTTTAAGGCCCGATTGGATTGTATTGTTCATGTCCTGGAGAGAGATGCTGGGTCCTCAGAGTGGAGCCAACAGAGTGGTATTGCAGGGTTTAGGCCTGCAGGTTCACAGCTGGCTTTACAGCAGCTTGCAGCAACTCAGGTCACGACTGCTCAGAGCTAACAGCAGAGAGGAAGTGGAGGGTACTCTGGTGGGCAAGCTTTTAAAGAAAATGAAGCTAGACTAAGTACTTAGGCTATCTACTAAGAAAATAAAAATGTTGCAAAGCACATTAAACATGTCTGCAGATGGAGGTGAAGCACCTGCATGTGAGCAATTTTGAGCGGAATTTTGTTTTTATACCATAAATGTCATTCCCAATTTATACTAAACTAATGATTGGTTTGAAAGTTCCTGAGGCAAATTGTGTACATTTGATAATGTCGATGACATGTATCTGTGGGTAATAAGGTGTTAAGTGGATGAGCTTTTTTGGTGAAAACTTCTTTGGAGTAGCAGACAAGAAATATGGGGATTCTAATTGATGCGTGGAAACTTGTGATTAAACAGGGAAATAACACATTACAAAATATAATAAAATATATGAACTTTACATGCAAACTTGTAAAACATTTTTTTTTCTTAGTTAACTCTTAATTACTTTAGGCACAAGGTACTATAGAGGTTTACTCTCAGCAGGGCCGGGCTCAAAACTCACCCCATCCCAAGCATATCATTGGTACAAAATGATTGTATTAGTATTAACTAATGTATTGTAGGTATAGATACAGTAGTTTGACTGCATGTATATATAAAAATATCAACCGTAAATATATATAGAGAAATATCTTTAAACTGAAATAACAAATAGAACTAAAAATGCATGTGTTCCTTTTACAGCTTGATCAGCATCTGATACAATTTTATACAATTTTGAAGCTTCACTAGAAGTTGTTTTCAGCTGGATTCTCACTCATTGCATGCCAACAAATGTGCATTCATGGGCATATCAAAGTAAGCAATGTCAACAGCCATAGCCTTACAATAGACTACAAAATGCACCTGTTTGAGAAGAACTTTGCTTGTGTGGTGCAATCTCTGCCCTTGCTTTGATTTCAGCAGGTAGCGGCACTTCTCACACTGACCCCAATCACCCAACACAGAGAGAGGGAACATCACATTCATTTGTTGGCATTGTGTTCCCAGGTCTGCCTCTTCCCTTGCGCCGTTTTTTTAATACTCTTTTATTTCGCTTTTTTAAAAGAGTGCCAGCAGTCACTGACAGTTACGTCTGCGTCTACCATTATCAAATACATAAAGCAGTAAAATTACCAGCGTAGACAGTTAACAATAAGAAAATCAATACAATAATCGTCATAGTTCTGCACAAATTAAGGGTCAGGAAACATCACTGCAGACCCCTCACACCCTGCACACAATCTGTTCAAACTCCTCCTCTCTGGCAGACCCTACAGATCACTGTACACCAAAACAACCCACCATAAAAACAGTTTCTTCCCCCAGGCTGTCACTCTGATTAACGCTAAACAGTCAAAGAGTGTCAGACCTGTTTCTGTGAAATAACCCTGGAACTAAACACGTAACAAGCCTGGATCAATCTGTCACTGAGAATGTTCATGTACATACTATTTCATTTAAATGTTTACCTGCACTACTATCTTGTTATTGTTATTGTTATATTATTTTATTTAGTTTTGCACATATTAGTATAACTACTGTTTATATTTTTTTCTAGTTAATTGTTATTATTTAATGTTTACACTATTGGAGAGAGCACAGTTCACCAAGTCACATTCCTCATGTGTTTAACTTACATAACTTGGCCAAGAAAGTTGATTCTATTCTATTCATTTAATTTTGCTCAATGAAATACTTTTTTTGATTCCACATTTCTTAAAGCTGCACTATCTGAATCTTGAACTATGACAGAGGGGCATGGCTGAATCCAAACCTTAAATCCCGCCCCCCACTCTGATAATCCTTCCCAGTCTCCTCCTCTGGAAGTGCACAAAGTCGCGCACGAGCGTTGAGTGTCTTTCTTTTCTTCCTCTGATTTTCTCTTTTTGGGTTTTTTAGCAGTATATGCAGTACCAACAGGCGCCGGTATAGCAATCTTTCCTGGTGAGTGTTTGGCAGCCATGCTTTACTGAAAACCAATTAACACCATGCACAAGCTTCAC
Source organism: Gouania willdenowi (assembly GCF_900634775.1). Classification (NCBI taxonomy): domain Eukaryota; kingdom Metazoa; phylum Chordata; class Actinopteri; order Blenniiformes; family Gobiesocidae; genus Gouania; species Gouania willdenowi. The sequence goes on from NC_041044.1 coordinate 16,957,045, forward strand.
TATATAATAATAATAATAATGCATCAATTTTATATAGCGCTTTATCATAGACACTCAAAGTCGCTTTACAGAATTAAGGCATTATTCTTTCACTCCACACTTAGTGGTGGCAAACTACTGTTGTAGCCACAGCTGCCCTGGGGCAGACTAACGGAAGTGAGGCTGCCATAGAGCGCCATCGGACCCTCCAACCACCACCACCAACACTCACTCACACATTACGTTCATACTAGGCAATGTAGGTGAAGTGCCTTGCCCAAGGACACAATGACAGATACCACTGCAGCGACTGCCACCCCACTGTGGCACCTGGAATTCTCAGTGGTCTCCCATCCAACTACTAACCAGGCCCAGACCTGCTTAGCTTCCAAGATCTAACGGGATCGGGCAATGACAGGCTGGTATGGCCACAATATCGTGGAAGCCAATGAGGAGGCTCCTTCATAGGCTCTGCTCTCCTTTCTCTAAATCCTGTAATTGGAGCTAGAAGGTGTGACCCCCAAAGATTTTGTCTTCCAGCTTTTTTTTTTGTGACTAAAATACTTAATTATAAGGCACAGACAGCACGCAGACATACAATTTTTTCAGAAATTATTACTTTTACGATATACTATATGATGCTAATAAGAATCTTTTTTTTAATGCACACACACTCACCACAACCCAAAAAGTATTGTAATGACGTGACTCCAGCCGTTATCACAGTTTTACAGGCTTTAATGGAGTTCGTAGTAACACGCCAAAAATAAATGAACAAACACACACACAAAGAACCGTCTTACACAGTCATACACACACTACTGTGGGAACAAAATTGTTCTCTTTTCCCTCTTACGGCCGCCCTTTCCCCAGCGTCTCAGCCAATCAACACTCAAAACACATGTAAACAAAGACGCACATTGGCAGAGAAAGCTGCACGTAACCATGACGCCTTCTCGGCCATGGGAAATCTCAGCATCAGTTAACTACTGAATACACACAAGTGGAACATATCCAGAACATAGAACCCAGTCCGTTACAGCATAGCAGACCAGACCAGGCGGCCCGTGCGTGGAGCGCAGACCTGACTGAAGCACACAATCATATTTGTTCCCTGCGCTCCAGCAGCAAGTGAGGAATGAGCAAAATCAGCAAATAATATTCAGTGAACGTGAACGCTACAAAACAACACAACTCCGTTAATATCCCGTCCCACTACTAGCAGAAATCACTTTAGAAATGATACCACAACAATATAGAAGTGTTTTTGTTTATTAAAAAAAATAATATTAATGTAATGGAGATTTAAAAAAAGTTAAAAAAGGAAATCCGAGCCCGGCCCGACAGCTGAGCGGGAAAATGAGGCCCGAGCCCGACCCGAGTTCAGGCCGGGCTCGGGCTTCATTTTCCCGCTTGGGCTTGGACCAAGAATCTAAACTCTACTGCATGTGTAGCAACAGGGTCAACCACACCTCCTCACTAAGATAAAAATGTCTATCAACTCCTTGCTCAGAGTTGCTCTCAGAAACTTCCTGAATCACTTTTAAGTTAAGATTCCTTGCTAGGAAATTTTAGGCTAAGGAAGTGGACAGTAAGGGTTCAACCCTATAGCATGTTAGCTTAGTCTGGAAAACAAATAATATAATTAATCAAATATAAGATATTAAAACCCTTTAACAGGCAGTGGAAATGCTGTGATATTTTTTTTCTTCTGGATAATGAAGCTGAAAATCTCATTTCACGGGAGGTGGTTAGATCAACTGCTGGAACATGAAGATTTCAAAGCCCACATGTATCTCTGATTTTTCAAAGTCTTTAGTTTTAGACCTCAAGAAAATATCACCATAAAGCTTCAGGCAGTAAACCAAGATAAAGTTTTTAAAAGGATCCTCCACTGTTTTTACAAATGTGGCCTAAAACCTTTGAAATGTCCTTATTAGAAGATCTATGCCTAACAAAACGCATTATTTTGCACCAAATTTGTTTTATTAATTTTTAAAACAGGGACTACTTTACCCTGTGCGTCGCCATGTTGAAATGGTTGATTTGCACCACTTCCGATACCAATAATGAGTCTCTGCCACCAACAAAGTCTCACCTACTCTGTGGACTCGGAACATGTTGTGCCGTTTTATTACAGCACTACACACCAACATGTATCAACATATATCTGGGTCTCTAACTCAACTTACCATACTTAATCTCACGACAACATCTAATGACACCTTCACTGTGCCATAGTCAGCGTGAGAAATCCCATACAATACCATTCTTGAAGGATTTTCGTTTTTTTGTATGTGCACCATAGTTTTTTTTTCCTGTAGAAGTTTACTGTAATCACATAAATGCTTGTGGTCACAGGTTTGGAGAAAAATCAATGTGTGAAGAAATGTTGTGAAGGTTTTCCTTTGAAATAGACAAGGTCTTCAGCCTTAACAATAGGTCTTTGTATTCAGCAAGTCTAGCATTCACAACTAGCAACAGTTGAGTTCACGGTATTACATGATGTGATTGTAAAGAGTGCGTGATGTTCATCCCATCCCTTGTGAATTCACTGCAAGTGTACGTGACAAGACTAAGGACTGGAAAATTAGCTCCAGGTTTCCATTTTTAATGAGCTATTCGTGATCTATTTACTCTCAAAACACCAACGATTAAAAAACTCAATGTGATAAATTACAACAGACAATTCTGGAATATTATCCTTTTTTTTTTTTTTTTCAATATTTGCACAGAAATCAAAAGCTACCCACCATCTTAAAATGTCTCCATTGCTACTGATACTCTGCCTGCCTATGTCTGTTTCACGATAATTAGCAGTGACATCTAAGTAAATCAATAAGAGTTTCTCAAGCTGTCTGACTGCATCAAAGTGTGCATCGAAGGATAAGAATACCTACTAATCAGATACAATGAACAGTGAGTTTGAAAACAATCTGATTTGTATTGTTTACTGAAGCTCCACTCAGTTGGATTTGATACACAAAAGCACTTAAGTCTGTTCCCATGAGCATCTCCTGAGTGTCTGCGGTATTGGTTAAACGCCACTTTCTCTGTGTATCGATGTAAACTATTGTAGTCCTAATGTGAATTGATGAAATGGGTCGGAGCACGGTGTGATGAAGCATTCATCAGAGACTATTTCTGTTACACGTTGTGCATTCATGGGTGATGTGCTACTCACCGGTGAAGGGAATACAATCGTCTAAGCTGATGTGAGAGGGATGTATTATTCATACGTAGTATCCAAGTATTGATTCTGAAGTCTATATCAATCAACTTTCAATGGCTAATCAGGAGAACCTACACTTGTCTTCCCTCTAAGCACTAAATCTGTGTGAGTTAACTAAATACTTCATATTGTTTTCTAGCCACATGAGAGGCAGCCTATCAGAAATCTGATCTGAGATCATAAGTCATAATTAATTCAACGAACTTTGTCATTTCACAAGATTTGATAAGGAATTTTATTATAATATAATGCAGCGAAAAAAAAACAAAACAACCACAAAACTTGGCCCCTGTCATTTACAAAGTAAGACAAACGGCAACAACAAATTACTTTTCACTTAAAGTTAAATAAATTAACCTAATAAAGCCAAAAAAAAGTTTTAAAGTGTTAATTTTCATTTCCCACAATTAGAGCTGTACATTATTTAATATGTCAAAAGAAATACATATACTTTCCTAAAATAAAAAAAATAAATATCGAGTGTGAGTGGTTGTCTGTGTGTCTATGTTTGCCACGTAATGGACTGGCACCCTGTGCAGGGTGTACCCTCGCCTAGGACCCTTTGAGTGCTGGAGATGGGCCCCAGCAGACCCCCGCAACCCTGAACAGGAACACGTGGGTCAATGGATGAATTCATTAATTAATTAGAAATTAAATATCGAGAGGCACTTGTTTAATATTCAAATCTTTTACGTGGAGGATTATGTATTGGTTAGTTTGCATTATATTTCTTTAAACTGTGTTTTATTTTATTTTTTGTTTCACTAGAAGTTTATTTTATTAAAACAACTGTCAATGTTTTACAAATTCATAATAAATAATTATGTGTTTCACATTAATGGCTTCATTGGACCCTCCCCCTCCTGTGACCACCCCCACTCTCTGGCCCACCTTGGTCACTTCAGTAAAATTGACCTGAACATGCCACTGCATAACTATGTGACTGATAATCTGATCTTTATTCTATAAAGCAGGTGGAATTGTTTCCTCAATTGCCACCAAACTTGCTACAGCTCATCTGTTTCTCATTTATCAGAAATTGAGCCGACATTGCATCAAAATGTTTGACTTTAAACATATACTTTGCAAATTCTTGCTACTTTCTCAATATTCATTAAAAAAGTTACTAACTTTTGGAGTCATGGTAGATGTTTGGAAAATGTAAATTTGTCTCAAAAACCTTTTTTTTTTTACATTTTGAATTTTGCCCTCATGTACGGAACCTTATTGCATTCACTTGAATAAAAAAGTTTCTGTTTTTATGAGTAAAGTTTCTGCTTTCACAAGTAAAATAAATCCTGTTTCACATATCCAGCTTGAATACATTTCAGATGCATCATTTTGTATCCATGGAGCATCGCGGTGTCACGTACCGAGTTTCCTTCCGTACTGAATTGATAACCTTAACCCAATCCAATAAACAAATAAAACACGTGTCTGTTCACTTTGTAAACAAAAAATAAAAATGAATTACTATTTTTTTTTTTTTCTTTTAGCAAAAGATCATTTTCCAGTAGTGCGCATGTGTGCGCATGTGCATATATGCTCATAATCGATCTCTGTATGAGGTAAACTCAGTCTGTGACACCGTACTGGTTTAGTTGATCTTGGAGAAACAACGTCCATCTAAAGTACTCAACCATAGTAAGATTTCCCAATGCCGTAAGCCTAAGGTAAAATAAAAGCCGATTCAATTGAGTAACCGAGGCATGGCGCAGCGCTCAACATCAAGCTGTGATCATACTGTAGTAGGAGGCTGTCATAAAAATAGAAACTTTACAAACAAAAACTTTATTTATGAAAACGTCAGGTTTTTCACTTAGGAAGTCAATAAATCGTTGTTCAAAACTAAATCCAACATCTCCATGCTGTCCAGATGCAATATGTGGATTTTTGTCTTAATAACAGATTTTTATGCAGCCATTTAAAATCTGCTTTTAAACACTATAACCGCTGCTGTCTTGCACACAGGTGACTGGCTTAGTCAATTAGTGAAGCTACAGGTGACGTTTCCATGTGCTAATTAGCTCAGTGACGTCTCTGTTTCTTAATTGTGAGGTAAAGCTTCAGCTCATGCAACTTTTCTGTTTTTGACTAAAATTGCCTGGCCCTGACCACTGCTGCACAGCATCTATAAATTTAGTTATGTTAAATAATGTTAGAATAGGCCTAAGGAAGAACAATGTGGTTTTTGCAAATGTACAACTTTTTTGGTGTGTAATGTGTCATTTTATCCTCATTTATCTTGTGAACCCTTTTCAGTAGACTTTAATCATTCCACCGCACATCCTTGATTAAAATATTGTGTAATGATGTGTAAATGGGTTTGGTTTTACCTTAGTCAAGTAAATAAATTACAAATTTGTAAGCATTACCTTGGATTTTTTGCTGGAGTCCAGTCCTTGAGAGCACCTCCAACATGTGTCACATGTCTCCCTGAACAACACACCTGAATCTAATGATTACAATCATCAATGGAGCAGGGCAGCAACTCAAACATGGGTGCCAGACTCCAGCCCTCTCGGGCCGAATTCCTGAAACTTTTAGATGTATCCCACTGTCCCTGCTCCAACACACCTGAATCAACTGAATGGCTTGATGACAACACAATGGTTTCAACAAGGTGTGTGGAGCCATCTAAAACAGTGATTCTCAACTGGTGGGTCGGGACCCAAAAGTGGGTCGCGGATCTGTACAGGGGGGGTCGCGGAAAGCTGGCCAAAAAAAAAAAAAAAAAACCTAATGTCTCTCATGTGTGACAGCAAAATATAAAGATTTATGTCTTCAAAAAGATCATATATGCGTGTTTTCAACAGCTCTTTGAAAAACCAAAAAAATTTGGTTGGTTGAATTAAAAAAAAAAAGTGGGTCGCGATTTGATGACCAAAATGTGGGTCCCAGGGTTAGACGGGTTGAGAACCCCTGATCTAAAAGTCTCAGGAATCCGACCCTCGATGACTGGAGTCCGGCATCCCTGAACTAAAACATGCTGGATAGTTAGATGGGTCCAGGGCCAGACTTGAGCACCTCTGTTGTAGGCCAAACTTGATTTAAAGGAGCATTGTGTGACTGTTTACTGAAAGACCTGTGCACATGCCTCTGCGTACATCTGTGGAACCAAACAGTACTTTAGTCCACCGTGCTTGTCTTCTTTAAGTCTCCGGGCAGTCTTCTTTGAATTCCTCTTTATTTCGGTTATTGGGCCGCACCTCCAAGACATCGAGAACGCGGACTAGCGTCATTCAACTTCACGTCTGCAGAACTGCGTGGGAAATTTATACCCAGAACGTCAGTATAAAATGTATCACACAATCTGTTCAAAGCAATCAGAAGAAATGTGTGTGGGCTCATTCTCTTTGGTTTTGAGTGATTCATCAACCATTAGCATTAAAAGACTAAAAGTTAATGTTTATTTTTTCACAAATCCTGCCCTTTTGCTCCTTTTAGCACACATTTAGAAAACAGGATTAAAACTGATTCTTTCCTGCCTATTGTTATACTGGAGCGCCCTCTACTGTCTCATAATAATAACAGAGTTGTAATCCCTTAAGGCCATGTGAAGGAAAGCAGACATTAGGAATAACTGAATTCCTACCCTATAGCTATCAGATGCTACAAAGATATAAGGGAATTAATAATTACACAACTTTGGGCAATGGTGAGAAATCATACATTTTGGCTCATGTAAAGATTACAAGTAGGGGAGAGTGGGTTGGGATGAGCAATTTTTCACATTTGTCGCTAACTAATATATCTGCATATATTTCAGGATGTTGTGCATCCCTTCAAACATACTAAATAAAGATAAATTGAGCCGTATCCCCATGATGTCCACTCGGTAATCAGACAAATGCAGAATCTTAATATAATATTTAAAACATATAGACTACAGTCAAAATACACTTAAGTGTATAGATATTAGTCCCCAAGCTAAAAAGGTGCACTTTTAAGCTAGGTTTATTAACTCATGTTGTAGCTCATAAATACCACAATTGATGTATGAAATACATTTAAAATGATCTATTTTGGTCTAAAGACAATTCTGGCGAAAGTTATGATCGACTAAATTCACTTTCAAGAGTAGTTATGTTTTTTTGGAAACATAACCACTTCACCCATGTGGTTCTTAACTTCACAGATTCCATTAAATACCTTCCTCCTTAATATGTGGTCACATGATCAATGTTTTTTTTTAACCATTTATGATCAACAAGGGGACGCTCAACTTACCCCATGTGCTTTTTCACTGATGTGATGACAAACTTCTGATTCAGGCTATAAGGTTCATTGTACTGAGTAAAGGAATACAAAACGTTTATTTCGCTGCTCACTAATACTGAGAAAAATCGTGAAATAAAGGAGGCAAAAAAATTAAGAAAATACTCTCAGTGATAGAAACTTCAAACTAAACTTGACTTTATTGATGCACTGTAAATATCCAGTGCATTATTTGTGTTATTCTAGTTTTTTGTGTGTGTTTGCACAAATTGTAGACACGTCCCATCCATTCTTGCAATAAAAAGAAGTCTTTATTGGAAAGACATCAAACTGAAAATCTTCTTCAGCGCTGATAGATCTGCTTCACCATCACTTGCAAAAAAAACAAAACATCGACAGGTTCAAACATCATGAAGGTTAAATGAGGAGAGCGTGACATGCAGTGTACAGTTCAACAAACACAGATAACCATATGAAACATACAGTAGATGTAAGAGGCGTGTGTCCTTCAGAGGTGAACCTATGCAGAGTGAAATGTGGTGATGAGATCGTGTCCCTCTGGTGGTCTCATCCTGGCCCGAGCGTGAGTCTCACAGTACAGCTGCCCCTCTACAAAGAAATAGCCCTGCTGTTTCAAGTTGGCATCACAGTCGGAGCACACAAAGCAGCCAGGGTGACGGTATTTGTCCCGGGCCTTCACCACCGTCCCACTGCAGCAGCAAACACACATACAGTACAAAGTGTTAGGAGGAAAGGGACATACACGGTACAGATATACAGTATACACTATGGCTAGAGCTAAACAATAACAATCTAATAACGAGGCTACTGTAAAGTTCTTGTGTTGCTCAATCAGTTTGCATTATCCTTCTAAAACCCCATAGGGCACACGTGTCAAACTCAAGGCCCGGGGGCCAAATCCAGCTCTGTAAAACATCAAAATCGGTCTTCAGGGGAAAGTTAAAATGGCTGGGAAAACATGAATCATTGTGTAAATTACCAAATAATTTAGTTGTAGATATACTGTATCATAGGCTTGCAAATGGCTGCTATCTGGCAAATTTCCGTGGGAACTTAAAGGTATAGAGGACAAATAGGAGGACGAATAATCTTGATGATCCACCCGGAATTTGAAGCCAAATTAACATCCATCACAATACCTTTAAGCTCAGGAATTTTGGCAATATGTATATATATATATATAAATCAATTGAATCAAATAGTAACTTAATGTATTTTAACAAAGATGTCTCCAGGCAAACAAATTGATAACGCCAAACACTATGGCTGTAGAGTTAACTTAAATTTGGGTCTAATTACATATAACCATGGAATCAGCCTGTGTACTTTAAGACGACATATATTCTAACTTAAATACTTGCTCTTAGGAAATTAACTATAAAATAAACCATAATAATTCAACAATGTCCCTGAGCTCCTCCACTGCATTGTCTGAGTGTCCAAACACACAGGTGGGATAGATTTTCAATCAGAGCAGTAGAAGCACAAGGAGCTTAGATCCAGCACATGTTGGGGCTCCAACTAGTGTCTAATTGTAGAACTACACCTACACCTGATCTAGGGTGGAGTGGACAAAACATGTGAGAAGTGAGAGAAGGTTGACAGTGTTGGGAGAGGTATTTTCTTCTCGAGTATTGGAGTGTTTGGAGTGCCATTTGTTCTCTTCTTCATTTCTTCATATTTGGCAAACCACCTCCCACTTGAGCTCCTGGTGGAACCCAAGGAGGTCACACCGTCTGTGGGGTCTGAGCCGTTTGTTCCTCGATTGGCAGCAGAACGATTAGGCATCTCACATCTCTTTGAAGGATGGTAGTTGGAATTTTGTTGTTGTTCGATGTTTTGCAGAGATTATTGGGACAGGATAGGTCGGAAACACTGTTATGTTGGCATCTCTGACAATTCCTTTTCCATATTGGTTGACTTCAACCACTCTTCCAAGTTTGTACTGGTCTCTTAGTGCATTTTGGTCAGCCACCCAAATTATGTCACTGACAGCAACATTGCGCTCTTTTGTGTGCCACTTACTCCTGAAGAATAGATTTGGCCCTGATCGTTGAGACCACTTCTTCCAGAACTTATTGACTTCTGCTTGTATGCCATGTAGTCTTTTGTGGGGGTAGTCTTGACGAGGTTGGACACTGAACAAAATCATCTGGAATTCATTCCAGGTATAAACTCCATCACCTGTCAGATTGTTAAGGGCAGTCTTCACCAGACGGACTACTGCTTCAGCTGCACCATTTTGGTGGAGCAAGTCTGCCGGATGGATCTTCCATGACCACTCAGTTCCATATTTTGCTGCATTGTTTCCCAGTTGTGTCATGTCTAAACTGTCAAGGTATTTGTACAGCTCTGCCAGCACTGGTTTGGCTCCCACAAAGTTTGAACCTGGATCAGACCATCTCTTCTTAGGATGACTTCTCAGTGCAGTGAATCGCTGGTAGGCTAGAAGGAATCCTTCAGAAGACTGATCACTGACTATGTCTGTGTGTATGGCTCTTGAAGCCATGCAGCAAATCACAGTGCCCCAAACTTTGAGTTTGACTCTCTTCTTTACTTCGTCCTTTACCATGTATGGCCCAAACAGGTCGACAGTGGTGAGGAAGGTCACTCATCACCTGTTGACATGTCTTTGCCTTACTCTTCCTGTAGGTCACACAGCTGTCCACAACTCACTTAACATGTCTCAGGCCTTTGATTACCCATGCTTTGCTCCTCATTCTTAGGAGAGTTCCGGCATGCCCTCGTGGTTAGCTTCGTGGGCTTCTCTGTCGAGTAAAGTTGAGATCCAATGCTTGAAAAGGAGGATTGGAACAGTAGCATGCTCTTTGGCAAAGTACTGGAAACGTCCCCCACACATCAGGAGTCCATCACTGTCTCGGTACACAACCAACCTCTTGAGTGCTGTGTCTGGAAAAGTTTGGCCTTCTTGGGCTGCTAGAAGAAGATCTCTGAAGGTAACTTGACATTCAGCAGCTGTTAAAGCAGGAACGTTACCTTCAGCTCTCATTTTCTTTTTCTTTTTTGGAGAAATTGATTGAGCTAAGCATGTACAGTTTGTCTTCCTGTGTTTCATAGCCAACCCCAAGTGCTTTGTTATCCTCACCCCGCATCTGATTTGGAAGGATGACAGTGTTACTCTGAGTTCCCATCTAAAGATCTTTATCCTCTTGCTGGACTTGTCCCACTTCCATTTGCTTCCTACTTTGGCCAGACCATACCCAGGGTTTGAGAAAGAAACCACCAGCCTTTAGGATCTCCTCCACTCCTTGAGTGATCTTGACAAGAGTGCCCAGACTGTTGTGGGAAGTTGTGGGAACATAACTGTCTTCATCAAGGACGCTATGCTCCTCCACCAGGTGAGTAAAGGCTAGTCGCTTGGCTGTTTCTCTCATTGCCAGCTGTGCGATGCACCCTGCTGGTCTGTCACCAATATTTACTCTGGTTATGGCATACTCCTCAATGTCATCAGCACAATTGTCTCTCCAAAGAAATCGGTGCAGGTGCATCCATGGTCCTCCTACCATACTGAGTTGTACATCTTTTTGATGTCTCCTAAGGCAGCATGCACGCCCTGCTTGAATCGCAGCAGAACAGCTCTGATAGGATTGAGCACATCTGGTCCCTTTATCAGTATGTCATTCATGCTTAGCCCTTTGAACTTTTGGCTGCTATTCCATACTAGTCGGACTGGAGTAGTGACAGAGTGAGGATTCGGGGCTACCAGATGACTCACGTGCCTTTCCAGTCACTCTTCGTCTCTTCAGTAAGCTTTATCGCTGCACGTCGGTCTATCATCTCATGTAGTTGTCCAGAGTATGCCGCTTTCCACTCTGACTCTTTCTCCAGCTGCTTTTCTGTTCTTAGGAAAGTAGCTTGAACAGCGCCAATGTTGTTTAGAAGCAAGCTGGGATCTTGTGCCCACGAATACTTTGTGTCCCAATGTGAACCGTCGTTGTGCGCATCTGCCTTGACGTATATTAGTCCCTCCTTTCTTATCTCCAACTCTTTTTCCTCTGCCAGTGCGATTTCTTTGCCCCCTGGCAATTGCCGCATTGACAAGCCCCACATTTCTCCACATGACATATAAACATGGAATATATGTCATCTTAAAGTACACAGGCTGATTCCATGTTTATGTGTCATTTGATTCAAATTTAAGTTAACTCTACAGCCATAGTGTTTGGCCTTACCAATTTGTTTGCCGAGAGACATCTTTGTCAAGTTACTATTTGATCCAATTGATATATATTATATTTCATAGTGTAATTAAGGTTAAAACAATGAAGAAAATAAAATCGGTAACATGTTAAGAGTAATAAATATTGGTTAAGAGTTTCAGATAAATAAGTTTACATAAATACTAGAACGAATAAATACATTTATGGGTAAAATACATTGTTAAAAAGTTAGACTTTGATTAAAACAGTTAAAATACATACACCAAAGCACATTATTTAATTTTACAAATATAAATAGTTAAACATTGTAGGTTGATTTAAAAACATTAAATATTAAATAGCAGAAAATTAATTAATTTAATCAATAAATTATTTCAAATAGAAAAGCTCAGGTGGTTCATTCGTTTAAAAACATTTGAATAGAGCTCATTCTTTCCTTCTCTCCTTTTCACCCTTTTCTTTAAGGTTTTCAACCTGCTACAAAACCTGTCACAAAACTGAATAAACTTTTAAAAATGGAGTTGACCTCGCGTCTTACTTGTGCTCCATTTATGTCCTTTCAAGCTGGACAAGCATTTGAAGAAAGTAAGCTTGACACTCATTGAAGTGATTTTTCTCTCAAACTGCAGGAAAAAAAACTCATTTTCAAAAATCCTGTTCAATCCTTGAACTATTTGACAAAATTTCACCAAATTAAATAAACATAGTCACTACCTTTCTCCTATTGCTTGGATATTATTACATACTTTTATATCATTTACATGGAAATGCAAAATAGCACTTAATGTTGAAATTGTTTGATTACCCACCTATGCGGCCCACTTGAGATCAAACATGTTACATATCCATATTTGGCCACTGAACTAAAATTAGTTTAACTCTCTGTCATAGGTTCTTTCCAACATCAGTTTCCACTCACTATAGTTTATGCATTTTGTATTGTTCACAATATTGCATTTTAATAAACCTTCTGTTTGCATTAATCCATGGAATCTATGAACAAGATTAACTGATAACAGTCCGAGTCCCATTTTTACTCACACAATGCCATTCCCACACTTGTCACAGACAGGCAGCTTCTGCAGGTTTGCTGTTGGTGCAGACGGTTTGGTTGTTGGTGCTTTTACCGTGCGGGTCACAATTGGACGAGTCCCTGCACAACATGAGAGAAAAACTATCTAGATATTGAAGCTTTTAGCCTTATATAGACAATGGAAGGTGCAAGTATCAAAGCAGGAAGTAAAAACAGAATGCAGTATAAACTTGACAAAATACAGTTGACTTTAAAGTGATACTTATAAGACAGAATTTAGAATTGAAGCATTCCCCAAACAGTTGTGGACAGTCTTAAAAAGCTTGCAGAGTGACACCAAGCTTCTGCATCTCCTCCTCTAGGTCAGTGGTTTCCAAACTTTTCAAAGTCCCGCACCCCTTCAGACCTTAAACCTGAAGCCATGCACCCCCTACTTCTGACCTACACACTCAAAAAACATAATAACGTAATGCCATATACAATGTAGTAAATAATAATACAAGAAAACATCTTATTCAGAATTATCACTTGACTGATTTAATTAATCAGCCTTACTGGCATTTTCAGTGAGAAAGAATCTCTTATTTTGGAAAAATAAATCTACCAAACATTTGTTGATTGAACATATACCAATAAAACAACATATTTATCACCTTGAAACTCACTCAACTCGCTACAGCTTCAATTAGAAGCATAAAGTTGAGAGGATGCACAGAACTGTGCAATGTTTAGCTGAATTTAAGAGAGTCTGAGTCTTTTTTCTGTATTTTGTTTTCATGTTTGTTGAGGTGCCCAGAGGGGTATTCCATAAAGGAGGGTTAACAAACTATGAGTCTATCCATAAACTCTGGGTCAACGCACCCAGCAATGGGAAACTCTGGGTATCGGATTCCATTACAGCTGGTATGAAGTGGGTTAATCAACCCTGAGTATGTACAGTATACCTTGGGTTACTTACGTGCACGGACACGTAAAAAGCCATCATCAATGGATCAGAGATGACTCGAGCTGCCAGGACAACCAAACGGAAGAAAGTGATTTATTCACCCTAAGGGGTGAAAAAAGCTGGTGTTTGAGGAATATGAGCTTGTTCTAAAGGTGCGTTCAGTTTTCAGTGATTATAGTGGCTTAAATCACCTGTAATTAGTCACACTTTTTGTTCGCTTCATCACTTTATTGCTTCAGTGACATGACGAGCGGTGAATTATATGAATAAAATGTGTTTGAGGAGACGTGTCAGCAGCATAGGATGGCTGCATAAAGAGACTTCCTGTTACACTGGATATAAAGACAGTGACTGCCGCTTGATATTGCATCATTTATATTGATTTTTAATGTAATATTGTTGCCAGAGTCATCTCAATGTCCTAAAAAATGTCATAAAAAAACACTGAAGCGGGACGCGAACCCGTGACCCATCGCTTCCAAAAAAAAAAAAAAAAAACCTAAAGCAACACAACATTAGTAATGATGTGAACACGTCTGTGGTGAACTTCTACAGCTCCATCATCCAGTCCATCCTCTGCTCCTCCATCACCATTTGGTACGCTGCAGCTACGGCCAAGGACAAGGCCAGACTGCAGCGTATCATCCACTCTGCAGAGAAGGTCATCGGCTGCAATCTGCCCTCCCTCCAGGACCTGTACGCCTCCAGGATTTTGAGGCGTGCAGGAAAGATTGTGGCCGACCCCTCCCAACCCGGTCATAAACTGTTTCAATCTCTCCCTTCTGGTAGGAGGTTTCGGTCCATCAGGACCAGAACCTCCAGACACAAAAACAGCTTCTTTCCCTCTACCACCATCCACATGAACACACCCCAAGTCACCCACTGAACCGATAAAACCTGCCAGCAACCAGGTTTAGTTCACGGACAATGTTGCCATGGTAACATACTCAGAGAAGATCATACCTCGGGTTTAGGAATGGGATACTCAGAGTTTCCCTTATTTGAGCCTGAACATACTCAGAGTTTGAACATAACTCGCTTTATGGAATACCCCTCAGGTCACATTACAAACAGTGGGGTGATCGTGCTTTTGTTGTGGCAGGTCCAAAACTCTGGAACTCGTTGCCGCTTGAGTTACATGCCATCAAAGAACTGCCCCTGTTCAAAGCAAAGCTAAAGACTCACCTGTTTAGAAAGGCTTTAGAAAGGCGTTTGATACATAGTTCTGTGGCACTTTTAAATGTGATAATAGTCACTCCAAGGACTGTAAATGCGACCGTTCACACACAAGCGCAATGTCCGCTCTAGCGGTTAGGTTATGTTATGATTTACTCCTGTGTATATGGACTGTAAATCATAACCAGCTACATCAGAATTTGAATCTCTTCTAGTTTATTTGTAATCTAACAGCAACTCTAAGGACTGTAAATGCGACCGTTTAGGAACAAGCCCATGTCCGCTCTAGTGGTTAAGTGCTATTATACAGTATACGCTTCAGCATATAAGTAAGTTTTGAGTTTAGCCTTACAGGTAGAGAGGGTTACAGCCTCCCGTACTGAGATTGGGAGCTGATTCCAAAGGCCTGGTAGCTGAAAGCTCTTCCTCCTGTTCTACTTCTAGACATTTTAAGAACTTCCAGAAGAACAGAAAACTGAAAGCGAGTGATCTGCCACAACAATAGGGCACTAACAAGTCTCTAAAGATAAAGGAGCCTGATCATGCAGAGCTTTGTAGGCTAACAGGAGGATTTTAAACTCAGATTTTACAGAAAGCCAATGAAGGGAAACCAATACTGGAGAAATATGCTCGCCAGAAAAATTTGCTCCAGAAATATGTACAAGGTAGCAAAGGGCATCAAGCACATTTGGCTAACACAAAGCACTGTTGCTCTTGCCATATTTTTGCTTTTTTGATGAGATTGTTTTTCGGTCACCACTGCTGCTCTTTTTATATTCTAGTTAGCTATCTTGTCACGCTGTTTTTTTAAAAAAATTTCACGTACCCCCATGACAATTTGCATACCTCACTTTGGGAACCTGGGCTCTCGGTGAACACTGTTGTTGTTCCCTCGCCAACATAAATCCACAGCTAATCCAGCGGACTGACCAAATCTGACAGTTGCTGTTTCTTGAGCGTTCCCATTGTACCGTCTAGAAATGTATTCACCAAGTGTATTATTTAGATATTTCTGTATCACATTTGACACAAGACAGATGAAGGAAAACTATATTTGGAGAAGTTTCCGTGACTGGTAATGTAGTGGTTAATAGCAGAAAAACCCTTTGATTCTCAAGGTGGAAACCTGTATTTTTTTTTCTGTCTTGTTGGACTGTTGTCACGGTTAGCTTCATTTGTTACTGTATATGATGATATGAGCTAGAATTGACACCAACAGATCCCTGAGTTGCTATACTGGACAAAACAGGTACAGAAAACATGTGCATGGTCGTAGTCAGTGAGCCATGCATTCTGCCACCTCAAGAAAACAGTGGAAGAACTCACCATCACCCTCTATAAACTCTTGCAGGGCTTTGAATGAGCCGGACTGCCTGGGCTCCTGAGGGTCATCCTGGTCCTTCTGTAACATCCGGTACACATCAGAGTCCTCGATATTAGCCAAAGTTCTGGGACTGAACCATACAAACACAAAATTAGCCCACAGTGTTCTTTATGATATCCTTCAAGTTCAAACGCTTTGTTTCAAATTCCAAGAGATGTTTATGGCCTCAGATGTGAGCTTTCAACCCATTCAGGATCAGGTCAAATAGCTAGGAAACAGAACCATATCATCTGTAAACAGCTACCAACCCTTTAGCTTCTGCAGTGAAGAGTGTGTTAAACAAAACTGTTTAGGTGATCAACAGCTTTGATCATCACTATTGTCATGAACTTTGGGTAATAACTGAAAAACATTGGAATAAAACTGATGGAAATGAGCTCAAAGCAGGAGAAGGATTTTGTTGGACCCACTCATTTTGCAACTTTACTCCAGATACATATATCAGTTCAATAAACCTCTTAACAACCTAAATAGTTTAAAGGTCATATATCATGCTTAATCAACTTTTTGAGCTTTTAACCTTGTTACAATGTTAATTATCAAAAACATCCTCAAAGTATTATTGGGCTTCCTTCCTGCATCTCTGAGCAATCCTCACTAATCCTGCTCTCTGAGCTGCTTCTCTGCCCTCTTCTGAGAAATTAGCGGTTCCTCCGATTCACCCCCTCCAGGAAGTGCCTGATGCACGTGTTACGGTCTGAGTTTACCGATTATGAGCATATACTGTATGCGCATGCACGTGCATGCGACCTTAACCCTAGCCTTAACTCTAACCCTAACCTAATCCAATAAACTAATAAAACGTGTCCGTTCACTTTGAAAACAAAAATTAACAAATCTGAATTTGTTCATTTTTGAAAAATGAATTTGTTCATTTTTGAAAAATGAATTTGTTCATTTTTGTTCATTTTTAGCAAAATTAAATTTTCCGGTAGTGCGCATGCACATATATGCTCATAATCAATCTAAGTACGATGCCCCCACATTGAAATGTGTTTACAAAGTTTTGTGGGCGTGCTTGTTGCCCATGCTGCTTCGCCGTGGCTCTAGGGCTATGTCATGAAATGGGCGGCACTCACACAGGGAGAGGCGGCACTCCTGAGGGACCACGCATTTCAACTTCCGGGTTGAAAGAAAATAAGTCATATTTCTTAATAAATTAAATATTTTATTTTATGTGTGGCTGTAGTCAACTTTAGACGGTGTAAAATAGCATGATATCGATCCTTTAATAAGTTAAGTTGAAGAAATATTGCATTATGCATTAAAGATGTTTTAAACCTAAAGAAACGTACATTTTATAGATATCTCAAAGGCTGAAAAATCCAGATATTCTCTACAAGATCAATGACTTATTAAGTCAGTTAATAATCTGTATGTGAGATGGAGTTGACTGCTTCACCTTGAGGGTTTTTGGGGAACCAGTCCTCGGATCTGACCCTCCATGGCATCTTGAATGTTTCCAGATGAGTAGAGGCCAATGGGGGTATTATAGGCCGTGCTCACCACTTGACGCTTGTCATCAATGTTAGCTGCCGCTACAAACGGCTGCGCTTTGCGATTGTGTCCAACACCAATGGGTTTGTATTCCTGAAGAGATAAGAACAAATACACAACTGAAACAATGACGGGATCAAATGCATTAACAATGACATGAGGCATCCTGTCAAACCTGCTGCTCTGCTTCCAGGTTTATTTTATAAGGGTGAGCAGCGTCGTCCTCCACAACACGAGGAGTCCACAGCTTTGGTTCATTCCTGATAGAGGAAGACAGAAGGTGAGCAGAACCTTTACCTTACCACAGTGGTTCTCAAACTTTTTTTGTTCCGCCCCCTTTGAAGTGTGAACAAACAACCACCCATCGCAACAACATTTCAACAAAATGAGTCAAAAATGGAACCTTTATTAAAAAGGGTAAAAATTGTGACTACTCTTCTTCAAAACTCATAAGAATAACAGTAATAATGATGGCTGTGGCTATTGATATGGAAACGTATGAATAGACTGCCAGTCTATTCAGAATGCCAGTCTATTCATATGCAGCGCCCCTCATTGGCCAGTTTGGGTGACATGGTAGTTGCACCACATGACTTAAAGTTCCGTCAGTTTTATTTTAGCTCATATTTATTATTAGCTACCCTGCAAACTCTCTTTTTTTTTTAGCCCTAACCCTAACCCTAACCCAGAAAATACCCGAAAATGTTTATTTTTTTTGTATAAGTATTTTCAAAGGTGGGATTTGCCATGGTAAATATGTTAAAATGAAAAAAAAAAAAATATATATATATATATATATATATATATATTTATGAAACTTTCACATAGTGATTCTTCTGTTGTTTGTTGATATACTATTTTAAAACATTGCTTAATAAAAGACTGGCTTTAGCATGATTCTTGTTTGCATTTCATGCAATCATTTTAAATTAATTCACAATTTATTTTTTTCATGATGTTCTAAGTGTTTTAAGGTTTGTGTAAGTGTTTATCTTGTATTTAAGTGTGAGGGTTTAAGCTTTAAGAATTTAGCAAACTAAGATTCTTCAGTTTTGGTTGTACCATCATCATCATCCATCACCGACTGATCTAATATTTAGTACTACTAACACTATTATAATGATCGTTATTCATGATGGATATTTCTAGTGTAAGGTAAATTGTGCTGAATATATATTTTTAATAATTGTTCTGCAAAAGTCTGTGGGTTCATTTTATTTATTTTTTCATTCTTTCTGCCCTGTTATAGTTATATAGTTATAGTTACAGTATCTCATAGTTTGATGTCAAATTCAAGAAAAAGAATGAGTGAAACACGTAAGCTTTATTAAGGCTAATGCAGGTGCTGCTGTTCCTCTTTGCATGCATACTGATGCTGTGCTTACAACCTTTCAATCATCAGACAGAGCTGATGAGTGGACTCCTTGATCTTGTTCTGGGCCTCACAGTGCAGCATGTCTGCAGCTGGAACTCCTTCAATGGCAAGGATGACGTCTCCAGGACACAGGTTTGCATTGGATGCTTTGCTGCCAGGAGTGATCTGGAAACAAGAACACGTTGATAACACAAAAAAAAAAACGTCAATACTCTAACGCCTTTGGGTGAAAAAGTGTTGTTATTGATCTGACAAAAACAAAAAGTCCACCATTTCTACATCTTAGAAATGTTCTACTTCCTGTTGCTCGCTATGGGTTCTCTGATAGGGAGATAAGCAAGTTTGAATCCATCTGAAGTATGTTCAAAAAGGCTGCACAAAGTAAAAGGAAAGTTTGTTAAACCTTTAGTAGGAGGAGATGTTGCTGATTGCTTTGATGTGGTTTAACTTACCACTTAAATATATAAATACAGCAGGGATGCTTTAAGTCTGAGTGCTTTTCAGGCATAAATCCAACAGAGCCCTAAGTTCAAGCAAACAACCAGTCAAGCTAGCCCATCCTGACAGCATCCATCCCCTAATTCAGTTATTCACCCAGCTGATCATATTCCATGGTTCCCATTGGTTAGTGTTAGTCACAGCGCTGTATTTAAACCACGGCAACACGCCTACTTCCGCGCATTTTGTCCGCAAAGGCCTTGCAACCCACGCCCACCCCAGTCCCTCCTCTTCTGTCTAATTAATCTGATCTCTTGCCATCTGATGTCGGTGCTTCTGTTCCAGGGGGTCCTGCTGACCGCTCTCTCTGCTTATGCCTCTCCATGGAGCTCATGGAAGAGCGGGGGGTAGCTCCCTTCACTTCAGGCTTTCCACGCAGTTGCTGGAAGGGCAAAGACGTCCCAGAACAGAGCCTAACTGCCAAATCATCACTGAAATAGTCTTAAATGTCATGTTATGAATATAGTTACAATTAATAAAATCATATATTAAGTAATATATTAATAAAATCAAAATTTTGACAAAAAGAGCAAAGTCCAAACAGCTAAATATTTGCAATAATTGTTGTAAACCTATTTGACTCATGGATAATGATAATAATAATCGTCATCATCATCATCATCATCATCATCATCATCATCATCATCATCATCATTATCATCATTTCAATCCCCAGTGACACTTAAAAAACTAGAATCTATATAAGTAATAGATAATGCATAATAAATGAAAACAAATAAATGAACAGCTGAATTTGCAAGCACTAACACATACAATAAATAAACAATGGAATGCATGTGGGGTTGTCATTATAAATGATCCACTTCCTGATGACAGTGACCTGTTTTAGGAGGATAATGTACACAGCCTCAAAGCAAAAAAAAGAAAAAAAGGTTAATGAATGTTTAAAACAACAAAATGGGTTTTATTTGATGATTTGACCTCTAAAATCCCCAAACTTAAAAAAACCCTGCATATTTATGACAGATTCATGTGATTGGAACGTGACATTATCTCACATTCCACTACATTTGAAGGTCTTGTTGAGTCGGAACCTCGGAGGCTGTGGGCTATTTTTAAAACTAATCGAGTGATTTTCAAAAAAACTTTTCACTTCATCTCACACAGTACACAGGTGTCCTTTTAGTTTAGCTCATCAATCACCTTGTCTCACATGGTCTAAATTCTCCGACAATAAAATATGACAGTCTCTCTCCACAATCAACAAACTCACTGTACAGCCTATACCAAAATCCTTCCATGCCATTCATGGACTAAACTTACTGTTTCATTACAGCATGTACTCTGTCACAAAGCAGCTGGAGGTTCCCTCACACAGTAAGGCAATGGCCTGGTTGGTATGCCTGCGTTTAAACTCAACATCTCCTGCTGCAGAGATCAGGTAAACATGTTGGTTCTGACAGCCAATGACAGCATCCAGATGGAATATTCTGTAGTCGACGTGAATAAAAGTGAAGCAGAGAGTCAGGGTCACTGAGGATACTTCAGAGGGCAGCTACAAAACCAACGCTGACCCACACCCTACACAGAGCATGACTTACAGTATGACTCAGTCGGATTGTATTACTACAGAGCTGCACTGAGATGATGAAATGAAATCCAAATGAGGTCTCCTGTCTATAAATAACAGCTCAAAAGAGATACAGTATGTTTCCCAAAGCTGGAGCAGTATTTTACAGGGAGGGCTTTTTTTGTCTGACTGTAATCTTTACTGCTCAGATGAACTGATGAACCGAATGTATGCAATAAGAGCTGCGTTTAGTTATATTTTTCTAGTCTTCTGCTTTCCCATAGCCCTACTGTAATAATAGCAGTTGTAATGACTTTACTAGGTTTCTTATTTCTTTCCTTTAGGGCAAAACTTTTTATCAGTTAGAAACTCAGCCCATAAACAACTTCCTGCATCGATGTTGGAAAAAGTAAATAAACAAAGACAAATTTCCTGTTAAAAGTTGGAGCTAATTTCACTGACACACTTCTAAATTTGACAAGTGTTCATGGTCAGGTAGATGAACTGGTAACGCTTTACTGGACATTTTATACATAAAGGCTGACATTATGCTGTCATTATTATGACTTGACACCTGTCATTAGCATGAATAAGGTGTCATGAAGGATGTCATTAAGTGGTGTTTGTTACCCTAAACCCTAACCCTAACCATCACCCCTAACCCTCTAGATCCCTCCACCTAACCCAAAAAATACCAACATAGCTCCAAAGGTGTCATAATTTAGCAAACAACACTTAAAGACAGTTTAATGACAGCCTTCGTGACACATTATTCATGCTAATGACAGATAATAACACCATAATGTCAGCCTTATGTATAAAAGTTCAAGTAAAGTGTTACTGATGGAACTATACATAATATATTGTATTTATTATGGTGTTGTAGTGAAAGTAGTATTTGTAATTATAGGATATAATCAACAAAGTGAGTTAATTTCACAGTGATGTTTCTACCCAGTATATCAAGGACGTGTTTGGTGCAAGTTGAAGATGTATCGTTGAAGTTGAGATTATGAGTGGTTTTGCTAGGAGGGGGTGTTTACTGTTTACACATCATTCTTGGCTAACTGAAGCTAAGAACTCTTTAAGTTAAGTCCTCCTCAGCACATGGCGAACAAAGATGCAGCATAGCATATTCATCCATTACCTTTTCTAAAAAAGTAGTGATGAGTTTGGCTGAAAAGTTGTAATTTGGTTATACATTTATGAGAAATAAGATAGGAGAAAAAGTGTATTAAACTTGGAAAATGTGTGTGGGGAGTGTCTAATCCATTTTCTTTTTGCGATTTTCATTTCTCCTTAAATGTAGTTCACCCTGCTAATTGAATAAGGCAAGCCTGATCCATCCAGGTTTGAAATGCATCGTAGCTTAGTTCACCCCGCTTAGAATGCAATGAAATTCAGACTATTCACAGGTCACCAATCCATCACAGATCAAAGAGTTCAGAGGGAAAGTATGTGGAAAATGATAATATGATGTAATAAAGGACTTTGATCTCTGTCTAGTAAAGCAAAAGATACACAGAATTCTTGTCCATGTATGTATCTGATGTAGAATTGTTGGATTAAAGTCTTGGACAGACAATAAATCATCCCATCAAACCAAAGCAGCCTAAACTATTGGTCTAAATATGCACTGTTTGATGAACACCTTTGGTGATCAAGAGAGTATGAAGCTCACATCAAGTTAAGAATGTTTTTTTTTTTTTATACACACAGAACTGAAGAAACCATCCAAACAAAAAACTGAACCCGCGCTTGTTTAGTGCAGCCGATCGGATCCGTACGTCTCCACAGAGACACTGACCCAAAACGAAAACAGTTTTCGGAAGTATGTTAGTCAGTCTGTTTGTGTGTGTGTGTTTTTGTTTGTTGTGTACACAATCGTACACTGTTTACATCACTGTTGATGACATCAATGGTTAACAGGAGATCCACTGTGTGGATTGGAAAATGAATGGGATAAATATCTATATATTTTCCCCTGGTTAATCAGCTGTTCCTTGACCCATTATCAACATTTCCTGAAAATTTCATCAAAATCCGCTCATAACTTTTCAGTTATCGTGTACAGAAACATGCAAACACACACACACACACACACACACACAAACAAAAACCGTTTTCGTTTTCGAAAGTAACAAACAAACAAACAGAAAAGATCTGCACCAAGATTAGACTTTCATGGGTTTAGATCTCCAACGACTGTTAGATGTACTTCTCAGCGTGTTCAGATAATATTTGATAAAAATGAAGCTAAAGCTGACAATGCTTTGGTATATATCTATGTGTACATCTAAATGCAAATGTTTTCTTGTGTGCACTAAACAGATCCTGCTGTGCGTGTTATTATGGCGTGCCCCATTAAAGCAGCAGTGGAGGAAGATGAATATCACTGGTGTTTACTTTCAGCCCGCTGGGAGCACCAGTGGGTTATCGTGAGAAGGATGTTACTGACCAAAAATGGAACTGAAGGCAGACACACATCATCAGATTCATTATTGTAGCAACAGGAGAAAAAAAAACACAATACAAACATGAATGTTTAATTGATTCCTATGCATGTCAGATCGTCCTTGTTCTCTGCTTCACCTGTATCTCTTATTTGATCTATATTGTGTTTCTCTTTTTCAGGTTCTTTCCTCTCTGCCATTACCCAACTGTTTCTTCTCTCATCACTTTTCTCATGTCGGCCTCTCAATGTCTCCCCAACACAACAGGTGTGAGGGTGTTGGGTAGAGTAAGTGGTTTGCGAGCCCACCATGTTCTTAGTCTTTCCTGATGTCTTTTTCTAAATATAGAGCAAGCATAAACACAGCGGTGCGGGATTACTGAATGCTGCTCATCTGACCCCGATTGACTCTGGAGATTTGGACAGCAGTGGAATCTCAAAGTAAAGAAAGGATGCAAAAGTTCTGGGCTTTATATTGAAAGAAGTTGTTTGAAAAAAATGGGGAAAAGCACTTCTCGATTGAGAAAACAATGTGCATTAGTAATAATTTGTATTTTTCAACTCTCAAACAGGCTCATATATTTTGTGTTTATAAAAATATTTGATTTCCATAATACAACATATTTTTAAACTTACAGTATGGTGTGATGTATTCAGCTTTGCTTTACACTAAATAATATTTTCTTCAATACATGATTAAATCCCGGGTTAACATACAGTCCACTGCAGGGCTAATATACAGACAGTTAGACACAAATAATTACAGACCAATAAGTGTTCGTTATCATTATCTTCCTCAGGTTTCCATGGTTTCCCCCACTGTTCTGTAGCAAGGATCAATCTGAGATAATATACCATACTTCCTTTAGGCTACAGTTCTTATTGATTGGTGTAAAAAAAAAAGCATTATAGGTTTATGGAATGAAGCATGATAACAATAAAAAGCAATGGTATGATTTCCTTGCCAATAGAAGTGAATGTGAGTGGTTGTCTGTGTGTTGCCCTGTGATGGACTGGCGCTCTGTCCAGGGTGCACCCCCACCTAATGCCCATTGAGAGCTGGAGATAGGCACCCGCAGACCCCCGCAACCCTGAAAACAGGAACAAGCGGGTCAGAAAATGGATGGATGGAGTATGATTTCCTAGTAAACCTCAATATCCAATGTCATTCAAAAACAAGTGGACAGCACCTTGCTAGCATAGTTAGCTTAGCGTGAAAGCAGTGGGTGAGGATTTGCCCTGTGTTACTAAATGTCAGCCATGCTCTTCTTAATTAACTTTCTGTGTTTTAAGCTTTTTACAACAACAAAAAACTAGTAATTAACTTTTGACTTAATACCCATCCTCTAAGCTAGGCTAACTGGATATCAACAAATGTGTATTTTAATATCAAGTTTCTTATTTAGGATGTCCCATCTCTTTAAAAAAGCAATCAGTAGTGCCTCTTTAAATGCATGAAAAACTTTGACCATTTTGACGTACTTTGGACTATCAACAGGAAATACCGCATTGTCACAGGAAAAGAGGTTTTTATTCACTTCAAGATAAGCTCAACTAGTTTTTATTTTGTTTTGTTTTTTGACAAACACTAATGTGTTTCTTATGATGTATTTCATGCAGTCTATATTTCCACATATACTGTATTTCACAGCCATTCTGTCAGTTTACAAGCATATCATCGTCCCGATCCAGTAAGCAGCGTCACACTTTAGGTTTGCTGTCCTCTGAACAGCTGCAGGGTTATAATAGACATATCAGAACAGTGCACTCATCTCTCCAATCTGTAGTGTTGATTCATGGGAAACGTTCTGACGTGTAGATGTAAATCAAAGTTCTGCACGATTTCTATAAGAGTTCTGTGCACTCTTTAAATTCAAGATGTTTTTTTAGAGTGTTTTTGGCACTTTAGGATCATGTGCTTTAACTTAGTTAGCAGAACAATTGCTGGCACAAGTAATTCCAGTAAGTTTATTTTGTCTTTTTTTAAAAAATATATTTTAAGGTTTTGCTTATTTAGATAAGGTTTTTCAGGAAATGTTATCTTCTGACATGTTTCGACTGTCAACTGCCAGTCTTCCTCAGAAAATGCTTTGATGTTTTCCTCATGAGGACAAATCATGGCATATCACCTCTGAGGAAGACTGGCAGTTGACAGTCGAAACATGTCAGAAGATAAAATTTCCTGTAAAACCTTGCCTGAATAAACGGAACCTTAAAATAAAATAAGCTTGCACAAGTAAGTTAATCAACAAATGAATATATATATATATATATATGTATATATATATATATATATATATATATATATATTGTTTGTATTTTCCTGTACAAAAATATCGGCTCCTGCTAAAGACTATTATTATTATTTTTATTATGTATCAATCGGCCGACATAATCATTACATCAACCTCACAGACACTTGTTAAAATTTGAGATGAACTGATTATCAGGAAGTCTCCATGTGGTGCTGAGTCATGACTTTTGGTTTGCATGCCCAGGGTTGTGTGTTTGATTCATGATAGAATGGTTTTCTGTAAGGTTTTTTTTTATTTTTATTGATCTGTTTTTCTATGTCGTGTTTGATTAGTGGTCAGCGGTCAGTTTTGGTCTTTTTCCTTGTCTGTGTTTTTTGTGTGTTTACACTTTTGATCCAATTCCTATCTTGTCAGTATATTGTATCAATGGTTTGGTAAAAATGTGTGTGTGTGTGTGTGTGTGTGTGTGTGTGTGTGTGTGTGTGTGTGTGTGTGTGCGTGTGCGTGTGCGTGCGCGTGCGTGTGCGTGTGCGTGTGTGTGTGTGTGTGTCTGTGAACAATGTAAGCTGCTATTTGTATCTAATCCTTTTGCATTTAGAGCTGCACAGGTGCAGACTCCACAGCACAGCAGAATGTTTCCAGAAAGAACCTTCCTGGAAGCGCAATGTTGACTTTAAAGCAAACAGTGGCTGGACCACCAGAGCAGAGTTACTATCCTCAGCTCGTATCATTGGACAAAACACAAGAATCACTATAAAGTCAATTATGTGGGATTTTTGACCTTTAGCGTCATTTATTACAAACTAAACTGTTCAAACAGATTGAATCATTCCCAGGTTGAGTTATAGAGTCACTGAGTCACTCACTCACCCTTGAGATGGTCAGTGCCTGGTTGAAGTCCTTCCCTCCTATCAGGCGAAAACCCCAGGGGGCCGGCCCGTCCAACACAACATTCAGTGGCATGACCTCTCAGCCACAGCAGCACTGGTAGAAAGCTGCACAGCACTGGGAGAAGAAAAGGAACAGAGCAGAAGAAAGTCCAACTGATGGAGATTTGGACTGAGAGACTCAGCCCTGAGGGGAGGGGAGAGGACAGACCACACCCCAGGAGTGTAGTTATTGGTCCGATTTAGGGAACTGACTCAGTCTGTGCCCCCATCACTTCATCTCAAATCACTTTTTAAAGGGAAACCTTTTCCCAAGGGGAAAAAAAAACCCTTTTTGATGAAATAGATTTGAAGGACCAGCAGTGTTTGTTCTTTTTACATGGACACAGACATACAGAGTGAAGATGTACAACAGCTCATCTTAAAGTCTGGCCTGCTGCTTCTTCTTCTTGCTCCAGTGGAAGCTCTTTACTGTTCCTGTCCTTATTTGGTCAGAAGGCAACGCTCCTCTTAGAGACCCAGCAGGTCTCATACACACACATTCTAGCTACTCTTCATCTACATTGGACTCAGGTCTCTCACCCCTGAGTCTAATGATTGTCATGTTAGTAAAACCAGACTTTGATTTTTTTGCATGAATACATTCATCTTACGAACCAGGTGATGAAGTTATAAGTTGATCTTAATAGACTTCCTTAATCCTGTCCCTTTAATGCTGTCCTCTCTGTCCGCTATAGCAACAGCCTCTATATGTCTGCACAGCACTGGAAACTATAAAACAACCACTCATTCATTATGTAAATGCAAGAAAGAAAAAGGAAGATTGAGCTCCACAAAATGCACCAGAGGGAGCATTTTTGTTTGGGGATTCTACTGTAAAAAAGACTAAACTGAACGCCATCACTAGCCTCGTGAGAACTGCCACCTGAAATGACCTGAGTGACAGTTCTCACGAGATTAGTGCCGACAGCGGCAACAAACCCGGAAACAACTCAGAAAAGAGATGAATGAATGAAGACGTTCTGGTGAAAAAACAACAAATAACTTGTGTAAATACGTTGTAAAATGAGTTTATCTTCCTAAAGAGCAGCAGGATGGGACACAGTTACACGTTCTGTTAGATTAATAACTGAGATTTTATTGTCTACCACAGCAGAAGGAACGACTTAAGTCAACATGAAAAATCAGCCAATCATAAGCTCCACAAATATAAACTGCTTTAAAAAAAGTGTTAAATAATGTAAAGGCTGTAATAAATGTGTCTAATAAGTCATTAGTGAATACCAGAGAACCACATGAGTGAGCATGAGAAATTATAAGAAAATATATAATTACTTAAACTAACTTAAAGATAAGCAACGTGAAATTAACAGTAAATATGCAATGTTTTGACTTGTATATAAACTACATTAAATAAACACATGTGCTTCATATACACATTTATGTTTTTATTTAGGCTGTTTTACAATTTAGGAATTAGGGCTGGGCGATAGATTGAGATTCAAGATGTATCGAAGTTTCTATTTTGGCGATATAGAAAACTATAATATTGCATATATCTATATATATGTATATATATCTATATGTAATATGTATATATATATATATATATATATATCTATATATGTATATATATATATATACATATATATATATATATACATATAATAGCTTATGTATCAAAATACTAGTTTTAGGAGTCGCTGCTTTTACTTCTCAGTTTTTTTTTTTGTTTTTTTTTTTTAAGTTAAATGTTTTTGTCTTGATATGATTCCTGTATCATTGTGTGGCCCACTATGACTAGATTAGAAGTCAAATGTCTCACAAGATAAAAATGCAAGGACTCTTTGTCCTGGACTGCATTATTTTGAAAACTGCTCATCTAGTTTCCTGAATAATTCTCAGGCTTAAATCAATATACAAATAAATGGCAACATTTTGAAACAAAACTCAGACTGTGATTATTTTACGGAGACTGAATTAAATGTGGAAACCAAGAATAAAAAAGGTCTGTCATTTATTCATTTCAATTGCTAGGTGGTGGGGTGATTAAGGATTACATTAAATTTAAATTCAAAGTGTTTATTGTCATATGTGCAGTTAGAAACACGTTTTCCTGTACAATGAAATTACTACCTTGCTTATGAACTAAGATATAATACAATGAAATTACTACCTTGCTTATGAACTAAGATATAATACAATGAAATTACTACCTTGCTTATGAACTAAGATATAATACAATGAAATTACTACCTTGCTTATGAACTAAGATATAATAATGTGTTTATACAAGTTAAATCCAACAGTGGAAAATACAACACTGCCAATAGAACTAACAACAGCTGGATTAACCTTGACGTAGAGACAAAACAAGCTGCAAACTTGTGTGTCCAAAAGAGACATTCCCGAGTGGTGACATTATGGATGAAAAGGGAAAAAAACTTCCAAACACCTTCGAAAGAGGAACTATTCTTGCACTGGAGGAATGCTAACAACGTCTGGCAGGGAACAAGGCCAACACGAACAACGATAGAGAGGAGGAGGAGGAATAAAAAAAAAAAAAGACAACACTGACTACAGATGAGAATACACAAAAAAGGACTGTTCAGAACAACTCAAGAATGTTTGACCAGAGAGACATGTAAACCCATGTAAATTTGCGATGGTAAAACGGGACGGGACCCAGATAAGCAAACTGCTTCTCTCGTCTCCTTTTTCGGCATGTACAAAAAAAAAAAAAAGTGAATGTAACCATGTCGGAAATAAACTGAATAAATAAAAAAAAAATCAAATAACTGGAATTTCAAATTTGAAACCTGCGTTACCATTTAAGCCTCAAATATTGTGTATCAGTTATTGCTTTTAGTGCATTTTTGAATTTTAATGCAAAAAAAACGTGTAGAACTTTTTTAAATGATTATTTGTAAGCAGGTCACAAAACTCTTTGTAAATTATGATTATGAGAGAGTAGTATAATAAAATATTTTATTAAGGTCAAGTACTTCAAAAATGTTTTGTGCTAAAAATTAGAGCTGTGCATTTTCACTGGTCTCAGTTTGTTAACAATTGTCAAGCAAACCATTCAAATTGATAATCATCGCACGATACATCACTATTTAGAATAATTTGTTTAATGCAGAGTTCTCACCAGTGCTGTTGAGCGTGGTGGCACCAGACGTAATTTTGCTCCCCTACGGAGCAATGGCGCCCCCCTACATTTCAACATTAACTCTCAACATTGTTCAGGTTTAACACATGAACTATAGAGCATTACACTCACTTTTTCAGTTCAGTCCTCTTCCACAAATCCACAGTACCGTTACATATCACTCCGCAAGGCACCTGACTACGGTAGCCCTAAAGCGCTACCGTAGTCTCTGGTCTCGATCCCGGTCTATACCGGTCTGTGTCGAAGTGTCCTTGGGCAAGACACTGAACCACAAGTTGCTCCCAGTGGTTGACTAGCGTCTTGCATGGCAGCTCTGTCCCAGTGGTGTGTGAATGAGCACTTTGTGACCTCTGTCTGTGAAAGGTGCTATAGAAATAAACATTACTTACTTACCACATGGGCAGTTAGCTTGGGGCCAACATGGAACTTGCGGACTATCCAAAGGAAAGACCAAAGCCAAGGTGGACGGTTTAAAGTTAGAGTGATAAAATGAGGAAAAGAACTGGAGAAATATTGAATCCCAAAAAAGAGTCGTCCTCATCTTTAAAGCCTAGTAAACACAAATCAGAAGATGCCCCCAACTCAACAACACCCAGAAAAAAAAGAATAGTAGTTCTAGTGCAAGACATTCACCAGTGAAAACCCCCTCCACTGGCCGCCCACAGCCTCCCTCCACCACACCCCCCACTTTATGATGGGTCTCACACTGGAGATGACACACGGTTCAGAAGAGACTATCCACATGGTGGTGGTTTACATACAATTATTATTGGTAACCATAACAACAGTGTACATGTCATGTGGATTCCACTACAGTATTTTGTTGTGATAAGGCAGTAAGGCTTGATGGTGTCTTTTGTGTGACAGCTATTTTTGTAAGTCCATAGAAGTGATTCATCTTCAAGAGAATTCATGTCTTCATGCAGCTGGCTGAGAGACACAGACGTCTGAAGAGGGTGGAATAGAGAAGATGATGGAGTTGTTTTTGGAAGACATGATCAAAGGTGTCCTTGGTGAGAAAGCTGAGCAGACCAGGGAGGAGATACACAGGAGGACACAGAAGGTTAATGATGTTAACTATGGAATAGAGGAAAGTGACACACTACAGTGTTCAGTCAGAGCTGATACACAGCTTTCCTATCCCAGAGGTGGAAAGGACCACTGTGCAGCAAAAAGTGCACAAAAAGCAGCTGATCCACTTGCAGGCAGCTCCAACCATTATTCATGGAGCTGCACAGCCTTACGGTAACACGTGACCTCTAAAAGTTTCCCACGCCATCATCTGGTGATGTTCAGCCAAGAGGAACAGAACCTCGTCCTCCTGAAGAATAATTGGTAGGATTAAAAAGAAAAAATAAATCACCTATAGAAAATAAATGTTAAATTTACTTTGTTTTGTTCTACATTACTTTATTTCACTTTGTTAAAATACATTTTCATTCAATGCATTTTCTATTGTGCAAATGCTGGAAAGCACTTGTTTCAAGGTCAGTGGCCCATATTCAGCTGGTCAGCGTCTCAAATGGTCTCACCCTGGGACCCACATTTTGCCAGTTATTAAATCATGACTCACTTTATTTTTTTTATTTTTATTTTTATTTTTTTGAATTCAACCATCCAATTTAGTTTTCTGAAAAACAGATGTTCAAAACACATGTATAATCTTTTTTAAAATATCAAATGTATATATATTTCTGTACAACATGCATTTCACAGCATGCCTGTCAAAACAAAAGTTTCTTTCAAAATAAAAGACAAGTCTAACATGAGAGACATTAAGTATTTATTTTTTGACCGGCTGTCCGTAACCCACCCAGTATACAGGTCCACAACCCACTTTTGGGTCCCGACCCACCAGTTCAGAATCACTGGATTTGAGCATCTAATTTGGCTTGCAGGACTGCAGAGAAAACATGAATCATTTTGTAAATTACCAAATAATTCTCTTGTGGGTATCTCACCTCCAAATACATTAATTCAATGACACAGGGTTCACAGTTTCCCCATGCTAATATCATATAATGGCAGCATTTTTAATCTCATATTGTTAAAATAATTCTCAAATATTTAATAAAATCCCGCAATTTTTTTTGTTTTTGTTTTTGCTTGTAGTTGATTTTGGGAATATTTTCAGTCATATCAATGCACGTTAATATACATAATATATAACACAAGCACACTAATATTCTTATTAATATATCTAACACAGGCATATTTTAATGAGGCACAAAAGTTATGTATGAGACCTTTAGCTGGGGAGTCGATGTACTTGTTGCAATGACGTCATCGATTACGTTGACGCGTTGTTCCAGTCGGAGTCATGACAACGCAAATTGAAACGAAAGCAGCAGCGTTTGAATCGAACATTTTGTCAGTTACTGCTTGGAAGTCTCTCAAGAACGACTGAGTTTGTGCTAATAAACTAAACAGACAGCAAACAATTTAATATCCCGCAAACACACAAATATAGACAAGTGTCCTCATTTCCTGACTAAGGTGAGTTTCTTGTAATATTGTAAACTTTAACGACTAACTCCGTGAAATTAATTAATAGTTAGTAAATACTGCTTGTTTGTAATATTGTAAACTTTAACGACTAATTTAGTGATATTACGAAGTGAACTATAGTGCAAATTAATCATTTGACGACCCCACTTTCTCCTGAGGTTAATGTCTTGTCAGTGATTTTTGTAAAGCTTTGCTCACATTCGGAGAGCGAGGTTTAACGTTCCGGATTATCAAGGTGGCATTTACGGATTAAAACTGAAGATTCAATTGGAAATATAGCTTCTATTTTGTCCTGGATGTTCATAATTGTGCATTTAAGAGGATTCGTACTCCATAACGTGACTTGTGGATCGTGTGGTACATTTAACGGTTACCTGGCTAACGCCGTTAGCTTAGCCTTGTTAGGTCTGCACGCTAACCTCCAGGTGTAGTTTACTAACTTTTGCTTTAGTTTTCGGTGTCTAATGGCGGTCACGGACTCTGTAGACGTTTGAAATAGCTCTGTTGACGTTTTGTGGTTCATTATCCGAACTATAGTCGCTGTCTGTGGGACTAAGTGTCACGGAAGGCCGGGGCCGCTGTTCACTACCACAGGACGGCGGTCTGGGCTCTCCGTCACGGACACTACACTACGGACCGTTGATTGTGTACAGCTTGTACATTATCGAGCTTTACGCACTTTCCTGGATGTTCTGACACTGGTGTGTTCTGTGTTTGTTTGCAGACGGACTGAAGGAGTACGCGGTACCACTCACTGGTGGTCTGGCCTGTCTCTACGGTTCTTTTTATCGGAATCAAACCAAGGACTCCATTGCCCGCTTTGTTTTCAGCAAATATAACAAGGATTTTGTTTGTAATTAAAGTGATCAGATTTGACCTTTGTGTTCTGTTTGTTTGTTTGCAGACGGACTGAAGGAGTACGCGGTACCACTCACTGGTGGTCTGGCCTGTCTCTACGGATATTTGTATCAGAATCAAACCAAGGACTCCATTGTCCGCTTTGTATTCAGAAAACATATAAGGACTTTGTTTTTTCTAATTAAAGTGATCAGATTTGGCCCTCGTGTTCAGTGTTGAAACTGTTTTAATATTCAGGTTGACGTGGAAAAATGTCGTTTATTCACTATAAGTTTTCTTCCAAACTGGAATATAAAACTGTCACTTTCAGTGGGTTGCACATCTCTCTCACTGAGTTAAAGACACAGATCATGACTAAGGAACGTCTGAAGTCCAGACACTGCGACCTACAGATCACAGATGCACAGACTCTAGAAGGTATGTAACCTTAACCCTTGCTATGCAATGCTTTGTTTTTTTTTTTTATTTACTTGGAATGTGCGTCAGATTTAATTTCAGAAATATCTTGAAATTAATATGAAAAATTAAAGCAATGGATTAACAATTTCATCTTTACACATTAGTATGTAGGCTCTAAACTGAAATTACGTTTGTTTTTTAATCTAAAGATTTTAATATATGATGAAATATAATCTGACTACACATTTATTGTTTTACCATATATTACATGTCTGCTTTTGGTAGTGATGGGACACAATGTATAACAGGCAAATAAATCAGTTACATCAATTGTGATCAGATCAGATTGCACTTCTTGTAGTGTTAACCTTCGACAGCATGTACAGACAAAGAAAAAAAAAAAAAAAGTTACATCAATTGTGGTATTTTGCAAAAAAAAAAAAAAAAAAGTGTGAAATAAAAATGTCAGCAAAATAAAGAAATATGCAATGCATGTATTATTCTATCTGTTTATGAGAAGTATTGTTTGAATGAAAAATGCTGGAATTATGGAAAATAGAAATATTTTTTAAAGGTGGAGTATAGACAGTGAAAGTGATTGTGAAACATTTTGTCACCCCAATTCCCTGACACACAACAGACACTTGATTGATTGATTTTTGAACATCTGTAAACAAAAACAACACATAAAATAAAAGGAATGTCACAAAACAAGTTAAAAACACAAAGTAAGATTTCAATTTTCAATAAAACATTTACACATTCAAAAAAAGGAGGAGGATGGAGTCTGACTGGTGGCGAGTCTTTGCACATCACGGTATATGGCATCGATATGAGCCTCGATGCACATATCACCGCCTGGATTACTCGATACGGAATGTCTCATCACTAACTATTGGACTGTTACAAAATTCTACCTGGCATTTGATAAATATTGCTACATTTGGGTTGTCGTTTCATAAAAAATATTTCTTTACTCCACAAATCATTGATCATATAATTGTCCCCCTCACCCCAAAATATAAATCACAGGAATTTAATTAAAAATACTTTTTGTTACACAATAGTTTAATTGAACCATTTAAAGCAGTGTCAAACTCATTGTCCCTTTATATCATCTAAAGAGGTCAAGTATTGTTAAATCTCTTCTGATTGTAGCATCATCTGTGTTTTCAGCATTTCTTACTGTGTAAACATGCAGTGTAAATATTTCTATAAGCTTCCTAAACTGGTAAAATATCATTAGCTTTGTTTAGAAAATGACGTCTTTACAAATAAACATCACAGAGTGGTTAAGAAGACAGTTATTATCTTACTGTTTATTGATTGAAAGTAGCACAGGGGACTCCCATTATTTAATATGGGTTTCTGTTTACTCACAAAGAAAACACTACTTTCTAAATATTGAGAAATGTCAAGGCTAAATATTTTGTAATGTTTTCCTTTTTACAGAATACTTAGATGATGAAGTTCATATCCCAAGACACTCATCTGTCATCGTCCGTCGTGCGCCGATCGGTGGAGTGATACCAGCTGGCAAGACGTTCATTGTGTACGTTTTCTATTTGTACATCAAAAGATTAAATCGAGAAATTTCTGTTCACACACATTTCTTATGATTTAAAAAAAAAAATGCTGCTCCCAAACATGACAGGTTTATAACCTCTGACATTGTCTTTTTAAAATGTCCCCAGTTTTGTTTTAGTTTGTAAATTACGTGTCAGTTTACACTTTTACGTTTTGTAGACTTTTGAAGGCTTAGTTTGTGTTTTATACAGTTGCTATGTCCATTTCAGAAGGTTAAGTCATTCATATTGTGTCAGATAAACGAAAACATAAGAAAGAACTGAATCAGCTGTTCTACGTCATATCATTTTTAGGTTGTTCTTTGTCTAGTGCACACATTTTTAAAAAAAACCTGAAGTCTTTCATACAAAATAATGATACATTTCCCACAAATCACATTTCAATGTTTCTGAAATGACCACAAATTCAAGAACATGCTATCAGTAATTAGTGTAGAACCATGAAGTTGTCTGATTGCATCGATGTGTTCTTTTGTTTCTGCAGAGATCGTTCTGAAACAGCTGTGATGGAATCATTCAGACCCGTAAGTAAAACAATCTCCAAAACAATAATTTTGTCTCACCTCATCCATTCTATTATCTCATCCTCTTTCTTGCTTCTTGGGCAATTTTACAGAACATCCTGTTAATACACATCAAGTTTGATAGTTTTTGTTTGTTTAGTGTCCAGGTTCTGTGTGTTGTTGACTAAATGCTATTCTAGGTTGGTTCACTTTCTTAATGGTTCAAGACATTTTTGGTTGAATGACATGGGATTAAAATAAAAACACATACCTCCTTTGTTTATATTATGAAATGTTGAAAAACCTTTTAACTGTTGATGGTTGTAATTCATATTGAAAGGGTTTGTAGCCTGCTTCAGGCCAAACAAATGTATTTCAAGAGTGTAAATGGAATGTTTTTTCTGATGTCATATTTTCTGTAAAAATATTTTTAATGCTCTGACAACATACTGTACATCTTGGCTGTAATTAATTGTGATAATTGTGTTAATCTAACGATTTTAATATATGATGAAATATAATCTGACTACACATTGATTGTTTTACCATATATTACATGTCTGCTATTGGTAGTGATGGGACACAATGTATAACAGGCAAATATATTAGTTGACATCAATTTTAAAGTGTGGTATTTTGCAAAAAAATAAAATTAAATTTAAAGCAGTGTGTCAAACTCATTGTCCCTTTATATCATTTAAAGAGGTCAAGTATTGTTAAATCTCTCAATTTCAATCTCTCTCAAAATCATCTTTGGTGGACCAAGATTTATGGAATTTATAGATTTTTTTTTTTTATGTTAAAATCTTTTGTTCTCAAAAAATTCCTCCTGTTGTAAGCACGACTAAAATAGATGATGTTTGATGTTTAAATGATGTACTGGTACTTGGATTCCTGAACAATGTAAAACAACAAAACCAGACATCATTTTAAATATTCCATTCCAAACAGTAAAACATTGAAAGTGCAATTAAAGTCCACTTGAAGCCAATTCTTTCTCTTTTTTGACAGTTGGACTAATATTTGTTAAACACTGTACACGTGTAATCTTTTTTATATTATTTTACAGAAACTGTCAAGACAAAAAAATTGGTAAATATATACTATATACTAATACTAATATATACTAAATTACTTGCTTCAATGTGCCTGTGTTAAAATGGACTACTCTGCAGAAGAAAGACAAAAAGAGTTGGACTGGAAACAGATGTGGAGGGGAAATGCCTGTCCAACAATGTCTGCTAGAAACATTAATAACATTAATATATGTATTCTGATTCTCCTGCAGATGGATTCTTCTCCTATGTCTCTCGCCCAATTAACCAAGGTACTGTTTAACGTGTTCACATCTTTATGCATCACAACTGTGAAGTGTCTTTGAATTTCTGGGCTTATCCTGGTCTCTCTGATTTTTGGATATTTCCTTTCTTTGTAGACTGCCAATCTGGTTGATGCTAATGCATCGGAAGAGGACAAAATTCAAGCCATGATGTATCAGTCATCTTATGAATATGACCCTATACAGTTAGTAATTTACCTATTTTTCATCAGCAGGCCTTAAAATCTTGTGACCATATTGTAAGCACACAGAATTGTACCTCACAATAACATATGCTGATAATAATTGAACCCAACTCTGTCCAGTTATTCCAAGAAGACCATTGGACCTCCACCTGCTAACTATACCTGCTATCGCTATGGAAAGGCTGGTCATTACAGCCACAATTGCACTTTCCAGCAGGTAACTGTCATAATTTGTTCAGTGCTTTTTGAAAAACTTTTATCTTTTATAGGGGAAATAAATGATTTATTTATTTTCCTCATGATTCCCAGACACAGAACAAGAAACTTACGCGAGTGAAAACCAGCAAGGGCATCCCTCAGAGCTTCATGGTGAAAGCAGAGCCAGGCACCAAAGGAGCCATGCTGACCGTGACTGGGGAATATGTAATACCTGCTATCGATGCGTAGGTTTTTAACAGAAGCCTTCAGAAATAATGAATATAATGACACCATGTTTATTTCACTTACGTAAATGTTTGTTGCTAAAATAATGAAACGTTTTTACAGTGAAGCATATGCCAAAGGCAAAAAGGAGCGCCCCCCGTTTGTCCCATATGAGCAGTCGTCGTCTGAAGAGGAGATTGATCCAATTCCAGACTACCTTTTATGTCCAATCTGCGCCAAACTCATGACAGATGCTGTATTGATACCCTGCTGTGGAATCAGTTATTGTGATGAATGTGAGTAAAAAGCTGCCTCTCACCAACTGTATAACATTTCCATAGTTGACCCTTGAGCTAGATAATGTGTGAACATGTTATAGTGTTAAAGGGGACATATCATGCTAAATCCACTTTTTTAGCCCTTAAATGCATTTTGTTGTATATTTAGAGTGCTTAGAAGTACAGAAAAGTTCAAATTAGTCTCTTCAGGTGCTCCGTTGATATCTTTATATTCTGTTTTGGTCATATTTTTCAATGTGTTTCGATTTTTCCGTCCTCTATTACGTTTTTTGAACAATAACGTCACAGTATTTGCAGCGGAACTGCCAAATTAGGACATCGACTCCAGGCCCAACACTTCGAGCAATCCGCCATTTTTATTTCTCGCTTTAATTTTGTAGTCCAAGCTCAAGGATGCCGAAGTTACGAGAGGATAAGTCAAAATATTCTCTTGTTGGATGTATTAACCCACACACTTCATTACACCGTCTCCCAGCATCAGAACCTTTTCAAAGTGCCTGGTTGAGTTTTATTTTTCACGGAAATGTACCCACATCTGTGGGTAAGGTCATTTTTGTGTGCGTGAAGCACTTCAAGGA
Source organism: Gouania willdenowi (assembly GCF_900634775.1). Taxonomy (NCBI): domain Eukaryota; kingdom Metazoa; phylum Chordata; class Actinopteri; order Blenniiformes; family Gobiesocidae; genus Gouania; species Gouania willdenowi. The sequence continues at coordinate 16,995,560 of NC_041044.1, forward strand.
TGACTGCTACTCCAGTATAAAGGATTTGCCGAATAACTTTGTCTGATTGAGGGGTCAATTCCTTCTATCTTTGGAGACGACGAACAGAGCACTTTGGTAAGCTGTAAATAACGCTAAAAAGTGTGATAAGACGTCCCTGTCATTGTTTTGTTAGCATTAGCAGTTGCACCGTCTTCATATGTTGGCGCTGTGTGCTCGTTTTAGATCCTTGATGATATGGCCTACGTGATTTAATTTAAGTCTAAAGTTTTCATTAGTCATTTCATTTTGTTGACATTTTGTAAATAACGTGTGAATAAACATTTTCTGCACCGCTAGACAAATGTATCTCTTCTATCAAACTACAAAAATGGCCGAACAGGGTGGAGTTGAACCGAGTGTCACCTCTGCAACCTGGAGAGGGGGCGGGGTATGAAGTGTCTCATTTGCATTTAATGAGACCGCACCAAAACGAGTTGCTCTAAGAAGCACATCAGAAAAGTGGTAGAAAGGGGGCCTGTGGAGCTATAATAATGAGGAATTCAGACCCAAGCATTGCAGTTCTGCTTTATATAGACCATAACTGTATGATTTATATGTAAAAAGGAAGGATTTAAAAGCATGATGTGTCTCCTTTAACGCATAAGTTGATTTTGAGTGTTTTGTCTCAAGGTATCCGAACTGCCCTGTTGGACTCGGAGGATCATGTCTGTTTCACATGTAAACAGTCTGATGTTTCACCTGATAATCTCATTGCCAATATGTTCCTACGACAGGTAAATCTGAGACGCACACACTACCATATTGTTATTTACTTGACTTTGCAGTGTTCAATATAATGAAATGCATCTGTGATGATTCATGCAGGTTGTGAACGACTATAAAAATGGGACGACATACGCAGTGCACAATCGTGCACAGGTGCACCACCCAGCTCTGCCTCCACCACCACCACAGCTATCAAGGCTACATTCAAGACAACTGGATCCACTGAAGGTCAACATCCCACAGACTTCTACAGCCAAACCAGTTACATCCACACCACCCATCACCGTAACAACTACCAGTTCTCCAGCTCAAAGCTGCAGGTCAGTCACTGTACATTAACTGTAATGTTTGTAAAGCATTTAGTCAGAAATCACTTGTTCTCTACTTTCAGAAACATTAACAATGTTTAATAGATGTTTGACACTAGCAAATTTTGGCTTAGGCATAAAAAACATTTTACTTTGAAAAGCCAACATAATAGTATTTAGATGTGAGCAAAGCTAAACAGTGAGTGGATGATTTTTTTTTTTTTGCATACATGTACAGGAACAGAGAAGAGCATCTTTCCAGTCACTTCCAACCAGTGGAACCTCCTGCACCCGTTCCTCCTCTGTACCCTTCCCCAGCCCTCTACGGACCCCCACCACAACCATACCTCCCACCATACACCTCAGGCCCTGGCCTCATCCCACCACCCATAATTAGTTACCAGCCTCAGCCCATCTATGCTTCTGGACACCCAGTGTTTAATTCTCCATGGGGGGCCCCTGGTTTCCAGCCCCCACTTGTCTGTCTTCCACCACCCCTCCCTCAGCCTTCCAGTTCAAAGGAGGATTTGTACAAACCGAGACATCACCGGATGGAAAAGTGAGTAACCTGTTAGTTTTGGAAGCCTCAGACAGTCCACTGAATGTTAGGAGCAGAATCATACCTCAAGTTGCAGTTGCTTTGCAGAAAATCAGTTTTAGCCTTTTTATTCACTTCAAAAGCTTTGTTCCTGTTGTCTTGTTGCAAAACAAACCATTAAAAACAAACGTTTAGACATTTAAAAATATATATTATTTACCTGCATTTTAATCATTCTTCTACTTTAGCTCATCATAAATGGTTGCTCATTCATGTGTAATTCTGCTTAGCACATTGTTGTGAACAAATAGTGCTAAATAACACTCTCTTCAGAACATATCTCCCAGATCTAGCTCAGAAATAGTAAAATTGTGCAAACAATACAAATATCAAAGTCTCAAGACTAAAAGTTGATTATTTGTTCTATTACACAAAAAAAAGATGTCCTTTCTCTCTGTGGGTCATTTCTATGGTAATGTGAAAATGAGGTTAACAGTAGTTTTAGTGGATGTGGTTTCTAACTGCACGGCTAAAGATCTAGAATTCACACTGATGAACGTCCTGCTCACTCAAATATTTGACCCTGTGCAAAGTGGCTTTTCTGTTCTCTCATTGTAATATTTCTCAGTAAATGTTGCAAAACAGCAGGAATGAAAGATGATAACCTACAAAGTGGTGTAGTTGAGGATTCAGACAGTGATTGGTCAAAAATGCTAGTTTTGGTGATTTATTAAAGTGGTAGGGCCATCCCAAGTTGGTATGTTCTGTATAAAATGCTTTAACTGCTGGTTCTGACTCAATTCACTAATGCAAAATGTAAATAATGTACAACGCATATAAAATAGTTGATCCATTCCTTTTCTTTTTTTTTTTTTTTTTTTTAGAGCTACCTCCAGACTTGATGAGGTCACAAAAGGCTTCCACAAAGACGATCGGTCTTACCCACGTTCCCCATTTTCCAGACCCAATGGGCGCAGTTATGGACGCTCACGGACAATATTTCGTTCAAGGTCTTATGCCTACCAGCGCTCTGGGTTCCCGCAGTCCCCCTTCTCCAATCGGTGGTCCTATAGATCTAGATCACGTTCTCGCTCACCTGTTGGCTACAGGGCTCACAGCCCTGGTGGACGAAAGCCAGCTCCCCGAGAACTGCCACCGTATGAACTAAAAGGTCAGAGTCCTGGAAGCCAAGACCGCTGGGACAAAGAAAGGTATCGACAGAGGGAGAAGGAGTACGCAGACTGCAAGTACTTAAAAAATGATGACAATCAACAGCCCTCAATGCATCACAAGGGTCACAGCAGTAGAGATAAGGAAAGAGATCGAAGGACATCTTCACCCAGAAATGATTCAGTTCATGCGAGAAAACGACGAAGAGATGACAGGGCAGACAGAGGAGACAAAACAGACAGAAGAGCTGTGCCTCCTCCTCCCCCATCCTCTTCCTCATCTACTACCAAGTCCAGCAACAAAAACCTACAAACCAAGATGTTGAAAAAGAGAAAGGCCGATGAATCAGAATCATTACAGCAGTCAAAAGCTCAGTCTGACAAAGCAAAGAAAAAGAAATCCTCCAAAGGAAAGACCAACGCCAAGGTTTAAAGTTAAAGAATGATAAAATTAGGATAAGAACTGGAGAAATATTCAATACCAAAAAAGAGTCGTCTTCGTCTTCTGCAGCTGCTACAAAATCTTTAAAGCCTAATAAACACAAATCAGAAGATGCCCCCAATTCAACCACACCCAGAAAAGAAAAGAATAGTAGTTCTAGTGCAAGACATTCACTAGTGAAAACCCCTCCACTGCCCGCCCACAGCCTCCCTCCACCACGCTCCCCACTTCATGATGGGTCTCACACTGGACAAGACACGAGGGTCAGAAGAGACTATCCACAGGATGGTGTTTTTCATTCACTGCCTCCCTCCAACCAACATGGCCTCCAACTTGTTCACCATCCTCCATCCCCAGCTGAAAGCCGAAGGAGGATTGGAGAAGAATGTCGGACTTCGGGCGGACCACCTCCGGGAAAGCTGAGGAGAGTTGATGGCTCTGTGATGGAAAGTGAAGCAAACTCCCACTAACAAGCCCCTCATCACCCTCACTTCCACAGAGTCCCACCTTCTGACAGGCCTGGAAATCCTCCTCTGCCTGGAGTGATCCTAATCATATTCCTATTGAAGCTCTTATGAACATTGAAGTAAGACTCTAATCTGTAATATTTGGCACATTTCTCAACTAAATGTTATGCTACATAGTTGTCATGACACTCTTATCTTTTTTTGTTTCTACTTGCAGGTAAAACCTCTGAGGAGAATTAAGTTAAACAGATCTGTGAGGAAGAGGCATCATTGAGTCAACATCAAAGATTTGTAAAGTAAGTAAAATTTTAAAAAAAAGTCTATGAACGCTCACGTCCTCCGTAGTAAAGGTAAAATGGTGGAAGTTCCAGCAGGAGAAGTTTCCATCCTGGCGTTAGGCACAATGGTTACAATGCAAAGCAAAAGGAAAAAGTCAGATCAATGTGGAGAAGCAACAGTCTAGAAGCACAAACATACTCAGGAGGAAAGGACTGATTTGCATCTTCGCGAATCCCCGTGACTGTGCAGTAGTGTTGTGTTCAAGACCACACTATCCGAGACCAAGACTTGCCGAGACCAGAATGTACCAAGACAAGACCAAGACTTTCAGGAGCCGAGACCGAGTCAAGACCAAGACCATAAACATTATTTTTTTCAATTTAAAAAAATCTATAAATAAATAAAATTATGACAAGGTTCAACAGTTAAATAACATTCTCTCTTTAATTTTAGTTTCTTTTAAATACATTTGACGGACAAAAAAGGTGCCTGCAAAAAATTAACTAAAATATTAAAACTACTACTGCTACTGATAAATTCACAATTATTCTACATATTTGAAAACAAGATTTTCATGTCAGCTGAATGTACAGCAAGTGTTTACAAACATTTCTACCAAGAAATAATGATTCTTGATTCTGATTCTTTGAGTTGTGCAGGTCAACAGGTCACAGAGTTCACAAGATAATTTTTTAGTTTGAAAAAGCCTTTACACAGGCCATTTTTATTAATTCACTTAGTTGATATAGTTTAATTTGGTTGCTGTAATGTAACTAGGATATTCAATTAACAAAGGTTTCCAGCTGTAACTGTGAAAGTGAATTATTCTGGATACAGTGGAAACAGAAGCTATAAATATAATATAATATAAATAGTTATATTGTGAACCTGTTTATACTGTAGGAAAGATATTATATACATAAATGTAATTGGAGTCTAAAGCCACAAAAAAACACCACTTTAAAAAGAAAATAGACTAATATAAGACCTCTTTACAGTTTTTTGAGTCATTCTGGCATGTGCAACTTGTGGTGATGACGACATAATCCAAGACGGCGGCGGCCCTGACTACAGCTGATACTATGTAATAAAAGCCTTAAAAGACATGAATATAATGAAAAGAGTGGATGGACAGAGGCATAAACATGCTGACACACACGGACTTATTAAACACACACGGACTTATTAAACACACACGGACTTATTAAACACACACAGACTTATTAAACACACACGGACCTATTAAACACACACAGACTTATTAAACACACGGACTTATTAAACACACACGGACCTATTAAACACACACAGACTTATTAAACACACACGGACCTATTAAACACACACAGACTTATTAAACACACACGGACCTACTAAACACTCACAGATTTATTAAACACACACAGACTTATTAAACACACACAGACTTATTAAACACACACAGACTTATTAAACACACACGGACCTATTAAACACACACAGACTTATTAAACACACACGGACCTACTAAACACTCACAGATTTATTAAACACACACAGACTTATTAAACACACACAGATTTATTAAACACACACGGACCTACTAAACACACACAGATTTATTAAACACACACGGACCTACTAAACACACACAGACTTATTAAACACACACGGACCTCCTTAAACGGAACATGCTTCACCAGCCGGCTGGCACTAGGACCCAGAGGCGGAGTAAATGCATCCCCGTACTGCATTTACAGGCTGTAATATCATCAGTTTATCATTTTTACCAGTTGTTAGAGCTACTGTCTTTACCAGGGAGATAATATTTATTACTGGTGATTGTTTTCTGGAGTTTTACTGGGATTTTTACCGGTGATTGGTTCATATCTCCTTCTGCTCCGCGGTCCAAACTGAAACCGTAGCCAGACACACACACACGAGTGTGTCACACACGTCACTCAGTCACATTAGGGAGGTTGCATCATTATACGAGGTGGATTAAAGAATGAATAAAATATTGTTTTATCCCGTTCTTCTCCGTGTTATCACATTATAAAAAAGTTTAAAAATAGCAGGAATTAGTGCTGGTCTTGAACGGTCTTGTGACAAGTCCGAGTCCGAGACAAGACCGAGTCAAAATGCTTCAGAGTCCGAGACGAGACCTTTAAAATTTGGTCTCGAGACCGAGACCAGTCTCGACAACCACAACACTACTATGCAGGGTCTGCCCCACGTACTGGTTTCAGAGGAAGAGTGAGAACAGACAGGATAGATTGCGTGTAAACCTAAGAGAAGCTTATCAAAAGTGGAGAAAACAGATGCAATTTATTTACAATCTGGATGCGCGAGTGGTGGTGGTTGTCACTCGGCTCTGAGTAACCACAGAGTGACATGTGCGTTCATGTCAGAGTCACTAAAACATCAGAAAACTCTTCAATAACACAAGATGACGTCGCTACTTTTGTCACTCGTCTCTATTGAGTGAAAAGTTGCTAAGGGCTCCACAGTTGTGCGCGTTCACAAGGATTCAAAACAAAGAGGGGAGGGGGAACGTCTCATTATTCTACATACTGCAGCTTTAAGAAAGTCAGACATAAATGTTACTTAATAAAGTTCCTATTTTAACATTTATTATTTTTGTGCTATGTAAATTATGCTTTTTCAATGTCTTATTGTGTGTACATTGTTCAATGTCACACTTGCTTTTTGCAATGTAAAGATGTTTGTCATGCCAATAAAGGTTTTATGAATAGAATTTAAAATTGAGACAACTCGATATCCTTGTCTAATTGTAATTTTTTTCATCAGTGTTATGTCTTTCAGCTGTAAACCTATCAATATATTATTGAATTACTTGGAAGTAACTTCATATTTGTAGAATTTCCTTTTAAATTGATTTTGGTGTCCTTTACTCATACACTATTTATGTTTCTTAAAGTGTGTTCTTTTTCATTTTGTTTTTAAATAGAAGATCAACTGAAGAAACAAAGCCAGACTTGGAAAAAGATCAGGGCAATGTTTCCTCCATCACTGCAGAGCAGCCCTCATCCAGCCCAGTCACTAGTCTCTCACTTCTTTTTTAAAATCAAATAAAAATGTTTTTAGCTGATGCTACTGACATTGTGTTTTCTTGGTGTTTTCTCAGTGTAATGAAAGGAACTTGTATTTCAGTCTAATATTAGATGCTAATGGAGGAATAATAAAGGAGTAATGTTGGAATAATCAGAGCAACATCTTAGCAGGTGTGGTCAGATCTAGACTTGCTTCCTTGATCTGTAGCAAAATGTCATTAGAACCCCTGGTCTGATCATACAGGTGTGTGTAGATGAATCAATAGAAAACTAATTTACCTTCCAGGATAAGAATATATTTATTGTGGCTTTTATTTTGAAGGGGCTTTGTTTAAGAAACAGAATGCCATTGTTTTTTGTGTTTTGGTTTGCAAGTATGAGGTACATGAAGGATTCTTCATAAATCTAAATGAAACATTTCTACAGTACAGTGTATCATATTAAAATGTACATACAGTAAACAAATAGTTTATATAGTACACACTCACCACTGAACAAGACAACATGCAGAGATTTGTATTTAAAAACATTCAGAATCATCCATTTTTGAAAAACCACCTGTAATAAAAACAGAAATAACCATAGCTAGATCACAAATTAATTTAAATACAACTTAAAACTTAATTAACTGAAATATGTAAATCAAAAATTACTTTCTTAAAATATTGATTTTTACTGTATAACATGAATGACCTTTATTGATTTTAAATCACTGGTGTAAATTTTACTGATTAACAATACAAGTTTAGAATAATGTTGATTAAAAACTACCTATAGAAATAAAGATTACCCCAACTGCCAATTAAAGCTGTGGTTCCCAACCTTGGGTACACATACCCAGAGGGGTACGGGAGCACATTGAAGGGGCTACTAGTACTTAAACATTTATTAATCCATTTTTTTTTAAATCATAGGAAAATGTTCCTATTTCCTTTTTATGTTTTTTTTTGGTCAAATGAATCACAAACTAACACTAATATTGCTCAATAAAATATTGTTTTTATTGTAATTTAATGAAACATAACTAATTTATGCAAGAGAGGCCGTTTAATCACACTTCTGATAATAGACTATAGTATTCTACAAAAAAGACAATATTTACTTACTAATGAAGTAATCATGAAAGTTGCATTAATTTATTTCATTTAATGCACGTAGTATTTTAAATTTGTAGATAAAGCGTTAGGTAACGTGTTGGAGTTTAGGAGAACCAGCTGATACACAAATTAAACAGATTATGAAAGTTTGAAGGAGTTCTTGTGATATGAAAAGGAGCAACATATGATTTAACAGAATTGCAAAGAGACAAAAGGGACAAAAAAAGTTTGTGAACCACTGCATTAAAGCATCCTGAAATAGCATCTAGGTCAGTCATCGTCACTGTCAGTATTAATGTATGAGGATATGAAAAAACAGAAGTGTGATGATTGGAAAGCATATTTAATTCTATAAACTGAAATGACATCAGGGAAGAGATGCATTTGTGCAACATAAGCATTATGCAACAGAGCAACACAATCAATGGGAGAAAGATCAGCAAAGCTAATGACAAAAGCCATTGTCCTCAGGAAACCCCACAAGATCACAGTCAGGAGGTGAGGTTACTCTCCAGAACAGTGTCTGACATAATCTCACATCTGTTGAGCCAAAGAAGTAATATTAGCATTGTTATCACCAGGGATGTAAAAGCAAAGCAACATTTATCCCCAACATCTTTTACACACACCTCCCTCGATACTTTGCTGTGAGGATGTCAAGTGGCAGATGATGCTGCAGTGCCACACTACACATCACTGACTGCTCACATGACAGAAGAGTGTTTGCTCCAGCACATGCAATAAACACTGTAAGTCCATTTAACTCTCCTGTTATGTTCATTTGTCAGGAACAGCAATTTGACCCGATGCATGTTTAATTATCTAAAAAAGGTCCAAAACATAAAAAATCCTAACAAACCTTAATATTTAATTACTAACTCCATTAATAACTATTCTATTCATATTTAGTGCAATGGTGTTCCTTACCTCTAACAGGTAATGGTTCAATTAGGATAATTCACTAGTTTTTTGCAATGTTTCACCACTTTATTACTTTTGAAAGAACAACATATAAAACACAAACATTTTACAAAACATTAAACATTAAATTTAACCTTTAAATGTTGTTTTACATACTGTTTATGAACCAGAAATGAAAAAAAAAATAACAAGCAATCACAATATGAACAAGGTGTGTCTGTCAGTCTATCTACGCAGCACACGAGTGATAAGTCATCACACTGTGCTTTGTGCAAATTCATTTTGCACAGGTTATGCTTGTCTTGATGTCGTCAGATGGCCTGCAGCCCTGGTACCTCTTCCTCTTTCTTTTCCCCTCAGCAGCAACCTAGAAACAAGAGGACCATGATTACTTTACTATAGTGTCTTTTTGCTGATCCCAAGACACACACACACACACACACACACACACACACACACACACACACACACACACACACACACACACACACACACACACACACACACACACGGCATTTAGAATAATGACCGATGTGAGCATTAATACAGGAAAGAAGAGTTTTTAATCGTAATTTTGTGTCTTTCTGTCATTCTGTGTATGTTTGTTGTTGTCTTACTCGTGGTCAGACATTTTGTGCATTGCTGTAGTCTTTTTGTGTATTTTTCCTGTAATATACGTTTATTTGCAGTCATATTGTGTATTTCTGCTGCCATTTTGCATTTTCGGAGTAATTTTTGTGTATTTCTATCTTTTTGTGTACTTTTGCTGTCATTTTATGTAATGTTGTATATTTTTCTGAGTAATTGTATGTATTACTGTTGCTTTTTGCTCATTTTTGTAGTAGTTTTGAATGTTTTTCTCGTATTTTCTGTTTTTCTTGTCTTTTACTGTATTTTCCTGCAATGTTGTACTTCATAGTAATTTTTTGTGTTATCTTGCTCTTGTTTTGTGTATTTTTCTGTCATTTTGTACATTTACTTTGGGGGCCGCATAACATTAGACCAAGGGCCGCATTTGGCCCCCGAGCTGCCAGTTGCTTATGTCTGCACTAGTACATGTTATATTAATTAGGAAATGTACCTACAATTATCTAATGGGTTTAAACTGTTTACTAAAGTTAATGTCAAATGTATTAAGCGATGGAGTGCAGTTGGGGAATATGTCTCAACAGAATTAACTAACTTTACATTTAGAAAATGGCAACAAAATTGTTTTTTTTATATTGTACTTAATTTTTTTGCAAATTTTAGGTATCTTTGATGTGCTTTTTAATTACCCTCCCCCCCTTTTTTTGTTCTTTTTTTTAAGAACATTAAAGAAAATGAAAATTCAAAGCAATACATCCTGTATACAAAACACATTAACACGTTTTTTAACCAAATTAATGTTGGCTTTAACTATGTCAAAAAAAGCAGGTAAGCTAAACAAATTATTACAAATTTACGTTAGAAAAAACTTTTTTTTTTATGTAAAAACATAAACATATATTGTATATAAACATACATATGACGGTGGACTGTATACATATTGTCAATCAATGCAGTTATTTATGACAAATTACCAAAAATCCCAGTGACGTCACTAGGAATCAATGGATTCGAATGGCCGCCACTGACTTCCGGGAACAAATTCAGTCTTACATGAATCACGTGACGGTCAGTTTTTTTTTGTAGGTTTAGTATAACAATCAATACTTGGTTCTTTTATTGGACTAAACAAGGATTCAGAATATATTCAAATCGGGAATATGTCAAAAGTGAAATATGCAGTAAAGATCTGGTAAAATGTTGTTGTATGCAGTAATTTTAGACACACATTAAAACATCTGTCTATCATGTATCACACTGAGTGTTTAGTAACTTAGAACACAGTGGACTGTCATGATTTCTGCACTAGGTAGAAGTGAATTTACCCTCCAGCGCCCTCTGCTGGTCATCACTAATATTTGCATTAGAAAAGAGTTTTAACAACTGTGGGACCTAGAAAGTAGGGAAGAATGTTTATTGCACAAATAATATTTTATTTTTAATGATTATTCATGTTCTTCCTGTACTTACGTTTAGATTTCTTACAAAACAGCGACATTGACATGAACTAACATCAGTATTTATGATAATAATGGCTTGGATTTATATAAAGCTTTTTTCAAGGAGACTCGAAGCACGTACATAAACCATTATTCATTCACACCACTCACTCACATCAGTCATACTGGTGGTGGTAAGCTACAATGTAGCCACATCTGCCCTGCTATTTCGCACCTACGGCCCCTCTGACCACCACCAACATTAATGCACAATTCATACCCATCTATACAGAGCTATGTGGGTAAAGTGCCTTGCCCATGGACACAACAACAATGACTTGGATAGAGCGGGATTCGAACCCCCCAACCCTTCGGTTACTGGACGACCCACTGTACCACGACAATAATTTATTAATAATAATAATAATAATAATAATAATAATAATTTTTACATTTGATGCCAAACCTCAAAATGCTACAGGATTAAAAAAAAAAAAAACAACATATATTAAAAGACAGGACTGAAAGAGCCATTAACTGTTAAAATAAGTTTCTGTAAAAAGGTGATATTTAAGTTTTTTCTTAAAAATGTCCACCGTTTGTGGGGCCCTGAGGTGGTCTGGGAGGGCGTTCCACAGGAGGGGGGCAGCGGCTTCAAAGGCCCTGTCGCCCATTGTTTTGAGCCGTGTCCTGGGTGTAACCAGGCGGTGCTGTTGGCCTGACCGGGTCCTGGTTGACATGTGTGGTGTGAGCAGTTCAGTGAGGTAAGTGGGGACTGCACCATGCACACAGTGATGGGTGTGCAGGAGGATCTTACATTCTATGTGGGACTGAATGGGGAGCCAGTGCAGTGTACGGAGGATGTGCCCGTGTTTCCGTACCCTCATCAGGACCCTGGCAGCACTGTTCTGAACATACTGGAGCTTTTGGAGGCTCCTGCCAGGGATCCCGATGAGGAGTGCGTTACAGTAGTCCAGCCTGGAGGAGACAAAGGCATGGACGAGCTTCTCTGCAGCAGGAAGGGAGAGGGAGGGGCGCAGTTTGGAAATGTTATGGAGGTGAAAAAATGAAGCTTTGCAAATGGAGGTGACATGATTGTCAAAGGAAAGGTGGGGGTCAAATTTAACCCCCAGGTTTGTGACAGAGGGAGAGAGGGGAATGGTGTACCCAGAAAATAAAACATCCAGGCAGGAGCTGAGGCGGGCAGCCGTGGCAGAGGGGCAGCAGGGGGGAGTGAATTTTAAGTTAGCTGTGTGTCGTCAGCATAGCAATGGAAATTAATTCCATGCCTGCTGACGACACGACCCAGGGGGAGCATGTAGATGGTGAAGAGGGTTGGACCGAGTACAGAGCCCTGGGGGCCCCACAGGTGACAGTGTGGTGTCTAGATTTTGCATCTCCCATTGCTACGCACTCAGCTCTGTCAGTGAGGTAGGAGTGAAACCATTAAAGGGCGGTGCCAGAGAGACCTGTGTAGTGCTGCAGCCGATGCAGGAGGATATGGTGGTCTACAGTGTCAAACGCAGCAGAGAGGTCGAGAAGAATGAGGAGGGATGTGGAACCGGAATCAGAAGCCATCAGCAGGTCGATGGTGACCCTGGTTAGAGCTGTTTCTGTGCTGTGGGAAGGACGAAAACCAGATTAAAATTTTTCATAGAGTCTGTTAGATTTGAGATGATTATGGAGCTGGGTGGAAACAGCTTTTTAGAGGAGTTTGGAAATGAATGGGAGATTTGAAATCGGTCTGTAATTTGACAGTGGTTTAGGGTCCAAGGTGGGTTTTTTGAGGAGGGGTTTAATGAGGGCGGTTTTGAGGGAGGTTGGAACATGGCCAGTTTCCAAGGACAGGTTTATTATTTTGGTTATGAGAGGACTGATGGGTTTGTTGTGAGTTTTAAGCAGAGGAGATGGGAGGGAATCGAGGCGGCAAGTGGATGGGTTAGATTTACGGATGATGTTCTCGACCTCCTGCTGCGTTGTGAGGGAAAATTGTGGTAGGTTTTGTGCGATGGGTGTTGTGGGCAGGTCAAGTGATGTGCTATTGAGACATGGAAATGAGAAACGGATATTATCAATTTTTGATGTGAAGAAATCTAGAAACTGGTTGCAATTTGTGTCTGTGTGGGTGTAGAATGAGGAGATCTGTGGTTAGAGAATGTGTTTAATTTGGAATTGCCTGAGCTGTTGTTTATGAGTGTTGAGTAGCATTCTGACCTAGCCCTGGAGAGTGCTGTGGCATAAGCCCTACAATGTTCCCTGTAGGCCAACTTATGCACTGTCAGGCTTGGTTTGGTGAGATGGACTGATATTGGAACTTTGAACGTAACTGCCAGGTGATCGGAGACACCGACGTCATGTACTTGAAGGCTTGTGATTGGGAGGGAGTCTGTAATGACAAGGTCCACAAGCTGCTGGAGGTTGAGACAGTCCAGGATCTGTTTGACATTGGAGGCCAGTTGACAGTTATTGGAGTCCATGTGTATGTTGAAATCACCAATAAGCAGAATATTTGAGTATGCTGTGCAGAGTGAGATAAGGAAATCGCGAATGTCAGAAATGAAAGTTTGTTGTGCTTTGGGAGGGCGATAGATGAAGGCTATTGTTGCTAAAAAAAGGTTTTTTGCAGCTAAAAAATAGAATTTCAAAGGAGCCCTTACTGGGCACAGACACGGGGGATATATCAATGTTGCTGCGATGGAGAACAGCTAGGCCCCCACCCAACCAGTTGTACGAGGTAGTGGTATCCGAATGGGCAGGCCTCATTGAGGGATAAGTGTGTTCCAGGTTGCTGCCATGTCTCTGTAAGACAGAGAACGTCTATCCCCTTATCCAGTGTGTGGTCATTTATTAATCCAGATTTATTTGACAATGACTGCATATTCAGCTGTTCAAGTGTTATGTGAGATTTAGAATCCAGTTTGTTGAGGGGGAGGAGAGCACTGCGATCCACTCCAGGTTTTCCAGTGAACCGTCTACACCCAGCACTAGCTGTGCCAGGAGTAGCGGCGCTCTGATGACGCAGACGGTGACGCATCTGTTGTGCGACGGGACGTGATGCCGACCAGAGGGATGTGATGGAGCTGTGGTCACCGCTTTGGGACACAACATACCGGCGCCCTGATCCCCTATGGATGTAACGAGGTCGCCACGGAATATCCAGTTGCTGAAGGGGAGCTCGGTGGTTGTATTTGAGAGTCTGGTGATGCTGTGTCGAGGTGAACGACCACAACATGATGCGTGGTGTGTTAGCAGAGATCCAGGCATGTAGTGGTTAATGACAGCGACATCCACAGCTTCCACAGGGATGGTTTTCCACGTACAGACATCCGCTTGAAGGCAGAGGTGATGCAGGATCCACGGAGACTGATAGGACTCGGTGTTTGGATAGTAGCGGCTACCACCACTAGCATAGCCGCTCCAAGCAAGTGGCCATCGGGCTTGCAAACCTTCGATAAGACAGTCCAGGGGGGACATGCATCATTATTGAAACAGCAGGCTCACCTAAACCCCTAATGCAGATGACCCAATGTGTGAGGATGTTACTTTATAGGGTTATGTCTGAAAACAGCTGTAGGATCAAAAGTACATTTGTGCAAACAATTTTTTTTTTTTGCGTGTGTAATAAATACTAAAACAAGATAATATATATATATGTTAGGGTGATCAACATTTATAGCAAAGGAGATTATAATACTATCACTTTTAAAAGGGTTTTCTAATATTTTTGCAATTTTATCCCAGGGTTTGTCAAGTCCTGAAAATTGTCCTATTTATGCTAAGCTAGGAAACTGCAGCTAATTGGCTAACTGGATGCAGGTGTGTGCCACTTACCTGGTCAACACGTGGTACCAGGATGCATCATGGGAATAAGGTTTGGAGACTTTTGACTTCTACAACAACCCATCTGCAGATGTTTTGTACCAAATGTTTGAATTTTCTGAAAATGTAACTACTTGATGGTTGATGGACAGTCAGGATGAGAAAGTGTTACACAACAGACAGAAAATAACCCTAAATACATTCCACCTATTATTTCTAGCTCCTGTAGAATGTGCATGACAAGTCCCTATAGTCTGTTTTTGGGAGACGGCTTACAATAACGAATGGCTGGCAGTCATGATGTTATGGTAGATCGTGTATTTGCAAAGTGCCAAAGCATTCCTAAGGTGTTCAGTAGTGTTTTCAGCGTGGGTTTAAATCACTGATGATTGGATTAAAACTAGTAGACGAGACAAGACTTAAGCATCTGGACCAGAGGGGTATTCCATAAAGGAGTGTTAACAAACTCTGAGTCTATCCATAAACTCTGGGTCAACATACCCAGCAATGGGAAACTCTGGGTATCGGATTCCATTACAGCTGGTATGAAGTGGGTCAATCAACCCTGAGTATGTAAACCTTGGGTTACTGACGTGCACGCGAGCGATAAAAAGCCATCATCAATGGATCAGAGATTTACTCGCACTGCCATGGTAACCAAACAGAAGAGAGTGATTTATTCACCCTAATGGGTGAAATAAGCCGGTGTTTGAGGAATATGAGCCTGTTTTAAAGGTGCGTTCAGTCTCCAGTGATTATAGTGGCTTAAATCACCCATAATTAGTCACACTTTTTGGTCGCTTCATCACTTTATTGCTTCAGTGACATGACGAGCGGTGAATTATATGAATAAAATGTGTCTGAGGAGACGTGTCAGCAGCATAAGATGGCTGCATAGAGAGCCCTCCTGTTACACTGGATATAAAGACAGTAAATGCCGCTTGATATCACATCATTTATATTGATTTTTAATGTAATATTGTCCCCAGAGTCATCTCGACGTCCTAAAAAAACACTGAAGCAGGACGCTAACCCGTGCCCCGTCACTTCCAATAGCAGCGTCACAACTCACTGCGCCATCATATCTTCAAAGAGCCGTGATCTACAGATTTAACTTTATAACAATATAAAACAACAATCGAGTCTTAAAAGTGGATTTATTTAAATTATCATCTCCTCCTTCATATTATCCACAGGTTTGTATTCAGTGAACTTTACTACAGACGTCAGTAGATGTTTTAATGCAGATCAACCTCTCAGTGTGTTTCACTTAATGATCTGTGTCCACAATGTTATAAAGAAAAACTACCGTTTGCACAAAAAAAAAAAAAAGACCTAAAGCAACACAACATTAGTAATGATGTGAACACGTCTGTGGTGTGTGATGTTACTAATGTGTTTCAGAGAAGAGTGTTAAGGTTTATTAAAGTGTTCAGAAACGGTGTTCAGGTGGGCGGAGCCAGGTAGAAACCCAGGGTTTCTTTGATAAAACCTGCCAGCGACCAGGTTTAGTTCACGGACAATGTTGCCATGGGAACATACTCAGAGAAGAACATACCTCACGTTTAGGAATGGGATACTCAGAGTTTCACTTATTTCAGCCTGAACATACTCAGAGTTTGAACATAACCTGCTTTATGGAATACCCCTCAGATCTAATCAAACCTGAAGATATAAAGCAGTGGTTCCCAATCCTTTTGTCTTGTGTACCCCCCCCCCCCCTTTTTGCATTTTTGTCAAATGAACCCCCTTCATATCATGAGTACCCTCCATAGACTCATATATATCATTTTTGAAACAGCAGGCTCACCTAAACCCCTAAATGTGTCTTGAACATTAATCCACAAATTCAAAACAATGAGTGGAATTTAAAGTGTAATTTGTTTGTTTAAAATATTTTAATAAAATTACATCACTAGTAAGTTAATATGGTCTCCTGTGTTTGATAAAAGTGGCCTCTACGGCATCAAATAATCCCGTTTCAATAAATTACAAAAACATATAGTATTTTATATCAACAGTACTGTTAGTTTGTGGTGAATTTGTCAAAACAAAAAAAATGCCTGAAAAAAAACCTTGGAATTTTTCCGGATTATTTTTAAATTAATCGTTAAATCTTTCCAAGTACCCTCTGCAATGTGCTCCTGTACCCCTAGGGGTACACGTACCCCTGTTTGGGAACATTGAAATCAATTTGGAGCTTTTTTCAGTTTTACTGAACATCAGACATATATATATATATATATAACATTTCCCACTGACCTTTGCCAGTTTTTAATCTGCACATTAACCTATGGTTGCAAGAAGGACCCTGTGATCATTACAAGGGTTTCCTCCATTAATGAAGCCCAGCAAACGTGCACTTCCTGTTCCTTCTGTCCAGTTAATTAATAAAGCCAAGTTCCTGTTTAATTCTTTGTTGAAAGGAAAATGATATCAGAAGTACCACCATATGGACTTTTATTAGTAATTAAGCCCCATAAAGTCATCCAACAAATGCTAATGTTGTGTAAAATAGTGTGCAGGTAATTTGATAAGGACATGATTTAGATATAGAGGCTAAGCTTACATAACCCAGATCAAATTCATGCTTTGTCAACAACTTTTCAGCCGTCACGCAGGGTTGGGGTCAATTCTAATTCTAATTGCGTAATTCATAAATAATTACAATTATGAAGGAATTGTAATTGGCATGGGAATTCTATTAAAAAATGACAAATTTATTAAACACAAAACTGTAGAACCATGTTACAGCATTATGGCTTATACATACGTAGTTATTAATTATTAAAATATGTTTCATATCTACTTTTACCACTCACTACCTGTCACTTCTCTTCAGGATCATTTTACTATGAAAAAAAAAAAAGAAATCTAGGGGTTACTGACAGAAAAAAGGCTCAGACGCTCGCAGCAAAAATATGAAAACTATTTTTCTTCATTGATTATGAAGCTTAACAGGAAACCACGAGATGAGAAACAAATGAGATGATTAGATAATATTTTTTATAGTATTTTACAGCTGATTTAAGACAAAAACTGACCTGTTATAAGAGATGCTTACACAAGAGGTTACGCTCAATGAGATTATTTATTAAAGGCTCAGTAATTGAGATAAATTGTAATTTCACTTTGATAATTCGGAAAATTTTGATTGTACTTGGAAAAAATGTTGGAGTTGTAACTGAACGTGGACAATTGAAGATGTAATTGTAATCAGAAATTGTAATTGTTCCCAACCCTGGCATCAGGCTTCCAAATGTTTGTGATTCTTCCCACACATACACACACACACACACTACTAATGTGTTATCTAGAGACTACAAATGCATTTTTTGCATCACAGAGGTTGACATTGACATGGCTATTAGTAAAAGTGAGTCGGTGTAAGGCAACGATCACCAACTCCACTCAAACTCTACCTACAGGAACCTCAGTTTACACACATGAAAAAAACCCCACTGTAGATGAAATAAAGGCCCACAGGCTCCTCTATAGATACAAGGTGAGGTTCAGCACCACTGATGAGGAAGAACTCAGAAACCAAAAAGTGATGGCGGGTGAGAAAAAGCGGCCTTTATAAAGCAAAAAAGTGAAAGTTGGCCATTTTGACAGCTTTCATAGAAAATGCTTACAAAAACAACACACATGAGGTGATCTCACACCAACTGAAAAAGTGAATGACAGAAACCATGAATGATGACATATTTTAAGGTGCTTTAACATTTTAGGATTTGTTGTCATGCGAGTCCGTCACAAACACAGACATTACACAGAGGAAGATGTGACCCACGATGACACAATAAAATCTGCTTCTTCATCCTGTGTGTGTCTAACAAAAACTAAACACTAAACATACAGAAACCAGTATAATCCGTGTACCTTTCTTTCTTTGGTTATTTCGTTTTAAAACCAAGTCAAAATAACAGTGTGGTTATTTTGTTTTACTGTTTAAAAACCAAAACAGAAATACAGAAACACCAAAAACCAGATAAGCAGCATTTTTCTTTTTGTCTGATATTTGGATATTTACAGGAAAATTAGAGCAAGAACTGAAGTCTGCTGTACCTCGTTTCCCTCCACAGGTTTCCTCACACTGTTTAGGATTTATTTCAGCAGTTTTCTGGTCCTGCATGTTTTCATCCAGTCTGTGGATGTTTTAGCTCATGAAAAGCTTCACAGCTTTTTCAGGGCAGTAAAAATATTTATTTTGCACGTTATAAATACCGCTAACAGCACGCGCAGCCGTCAACACGCAGAAGTTGATCACAAGAAACGAGGAACACCAGTAGATTCATTACACCACCTCTGGTTCCACATATCACGTGCATGTTTTCCATAACATCCATTTTTTGGTTTTGATTTATTTATGTGTTAATAACTATTCAATTCACCAGTAATGTGACTTATGCATTGCTTCTTTTTATGTCTGAACCGGGAGCAAAAGTCTGCCTAGTCACCAGTTTATCCAGATACTATTTAGACCGTAACACTGTTCGGTAAAGTTGGCAGATATTCACAGATTCAAACTTCCAGCATCAATAACTCTTTAAGGAAACGTCATCGACACATAAATTACACCTCTACCATCAGTGTGAGGTGGAAAACATGATATGAGATCATTTTTTATCAAATGCAGCAGAGTAAAAGTCCGTCTGTGTGGTGAGATTAAAACATGAAGCTCTCGTCCTAGTTTTCCCGGAAATATCTAAATATCACAAAAAAAAAAACCTTGCTTGTTTGGTTTTTTCGTTTTCCTGTTTCTGGTTTTAAAATAATAAAACAAAAAAAATCTATTTTTTCTATTTTTGAATTTGGTTTTGAAACACAATAACCAAAAAACGAAAGGTACACGGATTCAGTATGAACCATCTTGCTCCGTAGCTGCTGCTAAAATGTGACTTTAAATATCAACGCAGTGTTGCTTCCTTTTCTAAAACCGTCTGATCGACGTCCTCTAATAAATATAACACTTATAGAGTTTTACATCCTTTCAGTGAATGCTCTCTACACGCCTCGCCACCAACAACTCATAGTGTGTAAATATAAGGTGATAAAACAAACACTAACTTGTGTTTATGTTTAGTTAAAGTGCATCAATCCTAAATGATAATAAATGTACCAGCAACAAATCATCCTGAAAAAAAAATCCTCGAATAAAAAATAAAATAAATTCCCAGGACACAGGTTATTCACACATGCAGTGTTTTCCACATGTAATAACATCCTTGTACTTGTTATAGTGAAGTAACGAATTGGCTGCACAAAAAAAAAAAAAAAAAACAGTCATCACAATACTGCGTTTAGTAAACTCTGCACTAACTGTCAAATTGAACCGTGGGTTGAAATGTCCATCATCTTAGAAAACTTTGCAGAAACATTAGAAAAATGTGACCGTGGCAAAGCCTTGTACTCCTAATCCACTGTGGTCCAAAGTTCACCGGCTGAAGCTCGAGTTCTGAGTGTTCCGTGATAGAAAAATACGGGTATCAAGATAAGATAATAATAAATAAAAAAAAGATATTTCAGACAGTTTTTCACTAATGATGGCTAGTTAGAGCTCAGTAATGTAGTCTTTGTGGAGGTAACCAGCCACACAGTGTCAAACATATGAACATGTGACAGGTTTAATGTCCTGCAGGTGCTCAGCTGAAGGTCGTCAACGTTTCACAGAGAGGGACGGATCACTTGCTCATTATAGCTGCTTCACGTAGTTTCCTGGGAAGGTTCCAAACAACTTGCTCCTTCGAGACGTTCCTTCAAAACACACACACCGCAATAACAAACATTAGAAAACCATTAGTGAGCATTAAAGAAATATGGTGTCTTACTTTTCTTTAGAGCAGTGGTTCCCAAACCTTTTGTGCCCAAGGGACAAGTAAAAATCTGAAGGCTCACCTATTGTGTAAAATAGCCTTTATAACACATTATCACTCATATCATGTACAATATCAAGGGCGACCGTACGAGAAAGCACTCCATTTTCCCTCCCGTTGTTTCTCTGTTTTAATGTTGTCATACAGCCTTTGTCACTGTAAGTGTCGTTGAAATTACTTTGCACTTAAAGATTGTTCACGTCTATGTTCGTGAGCTGTGCACATTGAAACACTCGATGACTTATCAACAGATGCTTTCATGAATGCCCTTCGAACTCTGATTGCCATAAGAGGTCCTGTCCGACAGTTGACGTGCGACCAAGGGACAAACCTTGTGGGTGCTAAAAGAGAATTTGTGGAGTTAATGAAACATATGGGTCAAGAACCACAAGGAGCCATTGGTTGTGAATTTGTGATGAACGTTCCATCAGCGAGCCACATGGGAGGCATCTGGGAACGTCAAATTCGAACAGTACGGAGCATGCTACCAGCAATGCTTGACAAGTCCTCAAACAGACTCAACACAACTAGTCTAAGAACACTACTTTATGAGACAATGGCAATTATCAATAGCAGACCATTAAGTGTTGAATATCTTACTGATTCCATGGGTCCAGAACCACTAACTCCCAGTCACATATGAACAATGTAATCTTCCTCCAGGACAGTTTTGCAAGGAAGACTTGTACTTGAACAAAAAAATGGAGAAAAGTACAGTTTCTAGCAAACGAATTTTGGCAACGATGGAGGCGAGAATATCTGTTGAATCTCCAACAGCGACAGAAATGGCAAAAAGTTTCAAGAAACCTTCAAGTAAATGATATTGTAAAACTACGGGATGACAACGCTCCAAGATGTTAATGGAAACTAGCTCGAGTGATAGAAACGTTGGAAAACCCGGACGGCAAAGTTTGAAAAGTGAAACTGAAGACCAGTGAAACCACCTTTGACAATAGCAAACCAATAACGAGACTAATATACCTTGAAAGACCAATAACTAGACTAATATACCTTGAAAGACCAATAACTAGACTAATATACCTTGAAAGACCAATAACGAGACTAATATACCTTGAAAGACCAATAACGAGACTAATATACCTTGAAAGACCAATAACTAGACTAATATACCTTGAAAGACCAATAACGAGACTAATATACCTTGAAAGACCAATAACTAGACTAATATACCTTGAAAGACCAATAACTAGACTAATATACCTTGAAAGACCAATAACTAGACTAATATACCTTGAAAGACCAATAACGAGACTAATATACCTTGAAAGACCAATAACTAGACTAATATACCTTGAAAGACCA
The DNA here is from genome assembly GCF_900634775.1 of Gouania willdenowi. NCBI lineage: Eukaryota > Metazoa > Chordata > Actinopteri > Blenniiformes > Gobiesocidae > Gouania > Gouania willdenowi. The sequence goes on from NC_041044.1 coordinate 17,017,626, forward strand.
ATAACTAGACTAATATACCTTGAAAGACCAATACCTAGACTAATATACCTTGAAAGACCAATAACTAGACTAATATACCTTGAAAGACCAATAACTAGACTAATATACCTTGAAAGACCAATACCTAGACTAATATACCTTGAAAGACCAATAACTAGACTAATATACCTTGAAAGACCAATAACGAGACTAATATACCTTGAAAGACCAATAACTAGACTAATATACCTTGAAAGACCAATAACTAGACTAATATACCTTGAAAGACCAATACCTAGACTAATATACCTTGAAAGACCAATAACTAGACTAATATACCTTGAAAGACCAATAACTAGACTAATATACCTTGAAAGACCAATAACTAGACTAATATACCTTGAAAGACCAATACCTAGACTAATATACCTTGAAAGACCAATAACTAGACTAATATACCTTGAAAGACCAATAACTAGACTAATATACCTTGAAAGACCAATAACTAGACTAATATACCTTGAAAGACCAATAACTAGACTAATATACCTTGAAAGACCAATACCTAGACTGATATACCTTGAAAGACCAATAACTAGACTAATATACCTTGAAAGACCAATACCTAGACTAATATACCTTGAAAGACCAATAACTAGACTAATATACCTTGAAAGACCAATAACTAGACTAATATACCTTGAAAGACCAATAACGAGACTAATATACCTTGAAAGACCAATAACTAGACTAATATACCTTGAAAGACCAATAACTAGACTAATATACCTTGAAAGACCAATACCTAGACTAATATACCTTGAAAGACCAATACCTAGACTAATATACCTTGAAAGACCAATAACTAGACTAATATACCTTGAAAGACCAATACCTAGACTAATATACCTTGAAAGACCAATACCTAGACTAATATACCTTGAAAGACCAATAACTAGACTAATATACCTTGAAAGACCAATAACTAGACTAATATACCTTGAAAGACCAATACCTAGACTAATATACCTTGAAAGACCAATAACTAGACTAATATACCTTGAAAGACCAATAACGAGACTAATATACCTTGAAAGACCAATACCTAGACTAATATACCTTGAAAGACCAATAACGAGACTAATATACCTTGAAAGACCAATAACGAGACTAATATACCTTGAAAGACCAATAACGAGACTAATATACCTTGAAAGACCAATAACTAGACTAATATACCTTGAAAGACCAATAACTAGACTAATATACCTTGAAAGACCAATACCTAGACTAATATACCTTGAAAGACCAATAACGAGACTAATATACCTTGAAAGACCAATAACTAGACTAATATACCTTGAAAGACCAATAACTAGACTAATATACCTTGAAAGACCAATACCTAGACTAATATACCTTGAAAGACCAATAACGAGACTAATATACCTTGAAAGACCAATAACGAGACTAATATACCTTGAAAGACCAATAACTAGACTAATATACCTTGAAAGACCAATACCTAGACTAATATACCTTGAAAGACCAATAACTAGACTAATATACCTTGAAAGACCAATAACTAGACTAATATACCTTGAAAGACCAATAACGAGACTAATATACCTTGAAAGACCAATAACGAGACTAATATACCTTGAAAGACCAATAACGAGACTAATATACCTTGAAAGACCAATAACGAGACTAATATACCTTGAAAGACCAATAACGAGACTAATATACCTTGAAAGACCAATAACTAGACTAATATACCTTGAAAGACCAATAACTAGACTAATATACCTTGAAAGACCAATAACGAGATTAATATACCTTGAAAGACCAATAACTAGACTAATATACCTTGAAAGACCAATAACTAGACTAATATACCTTGAAAGACCAATAACTAGACTAATATACCTTGAAAGACCAATAACTAGACTAATATACCTTGAAAGACCAATAACTAGACTAATATACCTTGAAAGACCAATAACTAGACTAATATACCTTGAAAGACCAATAACTAGACTAATATACCTTGAAAGACCAATAACTAGACTAATATACCTTGAAAGACCAATAACTAGACTAATATACCTTGAAAGACCTATTCACAAAGTGGTGACTCTACTTGAGGTTGACACACAGTAAAATCAATTTAGACTCTAACCAGAAGAATTAGTGATTATTGTGGGAGTGTTAGTGTCGTTGAAATGACTTTGCACTTAAAGACATTAATAATTTGATTCAAAGGCTAAATATTTTTTGTTGAAAATTAATATGGTTTATGCTGTGACAATATGTTATATTTTCTAAATAAGATGCATTTATTTAGCTATAAAGACAATTTTATTTTGTGATATACCCTTATTATCGGGGGGATTTTAGAATTTGACTGAGCAACCTGCAGCAGCGAGGCCAGCTGCACGAGGTATTTTGAGATTATTGTATTGAATTGTTCCGTAAATGTGTAAACTACTGTTCTAATTATTGTATGTCAATTTAGTATGCACAAGAACCTCCGAAGTGACAGGCGGCCACGAGGTCGTCATTTTAACAGTTTGCTGGAGCACCTCAGGGCTGCAGAGAACGTTCATATTTTTAAGAACAGGCTCAAGACCCACTTGTTTAATTTAGCTTTCAGCTCATTTTTTTTTTAATTCATTTTAAGATTGTTATCTTTTATGTTGTTTTCATAGTTTTAGGATGAACTTTTATGTGGTTTTTATAGTTTTAGGAATGTTGTCTTTTATGTTGTTTTTAGTTTTTTGGATTGCTATCCCAGTTTTTACGAGCTGCATTTTATTGGATGAAAAACACTTTTTATAAAAAAAAAAAAAACTGATTTGATATTGATTTAAAATGTGGTCAGGAAACTGACGTTGAAGCTATGCTAGGCTAATTAGCAGGCTCCATCAGCCAAATGTGTGTCATACTGAGTTATATCTTACAACAAATAGGAATCATTTAAAAATCAATGACTAATACAAGTTTCAATAAAATAATAAAATGCACTATTCACAAACTGATTTTTATATTTACGTTTTTCAATTATCTTTGCTTTGAATAATATTTAGTGCTGAAGCAGCAAAAAGTTTAGGCATCTTTAAATAATCAGACAGCAGGATTAGCTCTTGTTGGTTAACTAAATACAGTGGTCCCCAACCACCGGGCCGCAGACCAGTAACGATGTGTGGACCGTTTGTTAATGGACCACAACAAAAAAAACAATAAAGTTGAAAAAAAATGACCTATCTCATTTTTATGTATGCTCTGGTAATTTTATTTTGAAAAACTGTAATTTCTGCTTTTTTGCACATTCAACTTGATTTAAATTTTGAGAATGCCAGGAAGCACATTCACTGCTTCGGAAAGGTGTGCACACCATAGACATCATATACGTAGAGGTGGAGTCAATCAAAGTAGAATTATTCAAAAGATGAGATATTTTACCACTCAAATACTAAAGTTTCTGCTACACTTTTGTGCCTCTGACAGGTGTTCCAATGAATGGAACGTAGAAAGTAGATCCCATCGAATCGCCTTCCACAGGGAAAGTGAGAAATTGGGCTGATCTGCATCCAGGTTCTCGCCATAAAATGATCATCCTATGTAACGCCATCATGTATTGCACAGTTTATGAGTGAAACAATTCTAATTAAAATGTATATTTATTTCAGCAAAAAACTGCCCCAGGACTGAAAAAACAGACTTAAAGGGATCCTCCACTGTTTTTACAAATGTGGCCTAAAACCTTTGAAATGTCCTTATTAGAAGATCTATGCCTAACAAAACGCATTATTTTGCACCAAATTTGTTTTATTAACTTTTAAAAAAGGGACTACTTTACCCTGTGCGCCACCTTGTTGAAATGACGTCATTAGTGACATCATTAGCCCCTGTTAGCCCATTGAGTCAAAATGACAACTTGTGTTGCTTTGGGTTGCTCTGAAAATTAGTGAAACTTAAAAAAAAAAAAAAAAAAAATGATGTAAAGCTCTTTTGTTTACTGAGAGATGATAAATAAAAACCGTGACCCGAAAAAATCTGTGGCCACAGGGGGCGACAGTTCCCACTCTGTTGAAAAAACGTCCTTTTCCTCATGGTGACATATATACAGTATATACAGTATCACTCAAATGATGGAGACGGAAGAAAATAACCTCAATATCGATGCGATTTAGGTTCATCATTCAGCATTAGTTTAGATTTTACAAATGAATTATTTTCTCTTAGTTCACACAGTTCTTACCAACAAACCAGCCATCGTCACACTTCTCCATCACGTCAACAACATCTCCCTCTCTCAGCTCCAGCTCGTCATCATTGCAAGGCATGTAGTTGTACACAGCCTGGTACCTGTGGTAGATAGATACACATACAGGTTCAGGTGTGACTATTAGACAGATGGTTCCTCATAATCCCTGAGAAAACACCCTTTGTAGAACACATAGTTTCATTTCTAATAAAAATAATGGGTGACTTACGGGTCTCCACCTCCTTGGAGTGCATCCTGGACTAATCGCTGGAAGAGAAAACGGAACACAATATATGAAATGTGCTACTTTAGAGGCTTATCAAGGCTTTACAGAGTCATAGGTTAGATCATTTTGTTCTTAAGTTCCTGAAAAGGGTTTTATAGACAAAGAGTTATCTGTGCTCAGTTAGGAATGATGAAGTTTTTTATTCCTGTCACAGACATGAGGGAAGTAGCCCTACCCTTCGACCTCTAATGGATGACAGATAGGAGCGCCGCATCAAGATGGGGCTACGAGGAGGTTTACCACCAACAACAGGATCCTGCTTGACAAGCAGAAAGACCATAAGCAACACATCTAAGACCTTCACCTGAACCCACGTCAGCTAACGGCACTGTTAGCCCACAACACCATGACATGCATCAAGTCATCCGTCAACATGCTCCCCATCACACTGCAGTGAGTTCTCATTAGAGGAGTAAGAGGAGCATCTTTTCCTCCATCCATACTGCAGATTAAGGGTTAGCGTTTGAAAAAAAACGTAGCGTAAGCAAAATCCGCTACACACTGCATTTCAATCATCCATTTCAAATCTGAATCGTCAGAGTCCAAACAAACAAGTCCTGAGGACACGGTGCAAAAAAGGTTAAACAGAGTCAAATAAACCATGACACAGTTATTGACTTTTCCTTAGACAAATGAAGCCAACCATTATCTGGGTAGAAGCACCATTAGATCAAATGGTTGATCAATTCCTTTACTAATCACATCAGCTCAGCTCACTTTGTTAGAGAAGCATCACAAACCCAACCAAGGCCAATGGCATCACTCCCATTCTCTGGCTTTACCTTGACCTTAGGAGATCTACGCCCAGGATGGGGCCCAGTGGGGGGCGAGCGTGGAGAGCGTGGGGGAGGAGAGGTAGTTTTACTGTAAGGGATGGAGGGGAGGGGTGGAGGCGATTCTGTCACAGGGCAAGGTGCAGTAGGGCGGGGCTGACAGGGCAAGGAGGGGGGAGGTGAGACAGATGGAGAGGGTGGAGGGAGGGGGGAAGTAGACAGCTGAGGCAGGGAGGGGGGGCGAGAAGGGATGGGGCTACGGTTCTGCTGTTTACACCGAGACAGAGATGATGATGAGGGCAAAGAAGGGGGCGGAGCATGTGTCAGGGGAGGAGTATCGGGTGGTGATGGGATAGTGTGGTGAGGAAGCTGTGTCTGTGAGGGAGAAGAAACATCAGCCTTTGGAGTAAAGACAGAAGTCCAATCATCTCTAGAACCTTCACAATTGTGTTTACATTGGACTAAAATAAAGGACGGAACATCAATGAAAAATAGAAATGATAAAAAATCTCATAATGACTGGTTGAGTTAATGGAATTACATCTCTTTTGGTTTTATTGTGTGGTGATTAAGTCCATGCATTATTTTATTTTGTTGAATTTCGAGCACTTCATTTACAAACACTGCTTACTTTTAGCGCAACAACCTGTACAGTTTTTATTTTGTATTTAATTATTACTTTAGTTGTTTTCCATTATTTTCATTTTTTGAATGGACATAGTGGTAAAGTAATATTGTCTCCAACGACCAGTGTAGTTCACATTGACATACTTTATTTTGTCACTTTTGGCTGTGTTTGAAATCGCATACTAAAGGAACTACTCTTACTAAGAATGACGTCAATCAGAGCCAGGATTGTGTTTGATAGACTGTCTGACAGCTGTTGCAGCCTGTGCCCTTTTCCTCCGTGGCCAAAACACAGCAATGCTCATTGCAAAGTAGTGCCTGGAGCGCTGTCTTTTTTTGTCTGGAGGAGTAGAAGACGGAATTGGCGACTTTCCTGCTAAAGAGGTAATTTTTTTAGCTTGATTTACATAATGTTTGATTTGTAATTGTTACACTAGAACTCTGTAGTGCATGTGTTGTTTGTTCTTGTGTGCTCTGCCATTACTGCAGCCTCCGTGTGGGCTGCTGTGAGTGACACTGTGTTGTTGCTGCTGCTGCTGATAGATTGGTGTGTGCACATTGAGAGAGAGAAGCGCTGCAGTAATATGCTTTTAACAGTGCATTTTATATTACTGTGATGTTGCTGTCGGGCAAACGTTAGCTTGTTAGCTCCTCTGAGGGAGGACTTTGGAATGTTTGGAGGCAGGGCAATAGAGCAGCGGGGTGGGAGGGATCTTTAAGCTAAAAATCAAACATCCCCTTTTCAAAAAGAAAGCATCTCTTCTTGTCTCTTGTTTTGAAGTTAACTGGAAGTTTTGTCAGTAGCACAGAGGCGGGTCTCCGAAATGTCGGAATTAAATGTGTAAACGCGAGTTTTATGGATCAAATGAGCACATGTTGATATTCTTACTTGGTCACTTTCTCACTTAAAAGGTTTTCAGAATTTTCAAAGGTGGCAAATCAACTGAGATAGTTAGCCTCAGTGTGCCCCAGGTTCTTAACTTGTAGGTTTGAAATGCATCTTGGGAAATTTGGAAGTATGCTTCAGTGAGAATGGCCATCATCGGTTATCATCCTAATCATAACAAGTATATATACAGGATATACTCATTGAGTTTGTAGTGTACAGTATGGAGTATGTCATTTCGAACAGTTACTGTGTGTTTTCGGTAGACAAGCTTAGCCTTCTATAGGTCTGTTGAATGCTGAGATGGAAATAAGAAAGATGGAAATAAAAAATATCACCAAAACTGCTGAAGAAACATGACGAAAACAGATGAGTGGCTTTCTAGCTTTTTCTCGAGCAAAACATCAGTTGACTTCAGAGCAACATAACTAACAACTCCTAATCAGTAGTAGTGTGAATCAGTAAATATCTGATTCCCTGAGTATTTAGTATTTACATATCTGAATATTTAGAAAAGGGATGTTCTTTACTGAGGTGTTTAAAAGAACACATGCACATAAACTCTACTTTATTGTTGCAGGGCTCACGCACTTAAAGGTTTTCCTATTTGTGCCAGTAGGAGGCACTGGTACCAAGTGTAAAGGAGCGCATACTGCTAAGTAGACAAATGTGAGTTCAGGCCGTTTTAATAAAGATGCCAGATTTTTTTCACTATCGTTTTTCCTTCTGTTGTTTTTCTTCTATTTACCAAATTGGAGTTTTGTAAGAAGAGATTTTCAAGCAAACACATGTGAACACCAGCCTATTTTTGCGAACCGGTTCAATTAAAGGACGAACCTAGAAAACAGACTTAAATATTTTGAACAAAGCAGGCGTGAAAGCAGCTTAACAATAAAAACAATCCAGAAGTTGCAGACTTAGTTGATGCAGCTAACACCATGCGCTACCTGAGGGCTGTGTCTCTCGTTTAACGCTTCCTCTTTGTCCTCTTCTATGTCATCGTCTTCCTCAATAAACAGCTCTGTGTAACCCTTTGCTTTTGTCACTGGAGTCTTTTTAGCACTAGATGTCTGCTCACTCAGACACGTGGAAGGCTCTCCCCACAGAGTGAACAGAGGCTCCACTTTTACAGCTTTGTGAACCTCCATGTCCAACAGTAAACTGCCTGTGGAGTCACACTGTGGAGAAGCTGCTGAGGGCTTTGTTCGTTGGGTCTCTTTAGATTTGATCTGAGAGTATCTCCACTGAGAATCATGTGGGGAATCAACTATGGACGATCTGAGAGTGCAGTCATTCTCTACGGCAGAGGATTCCTCCAGAATCATCGTCAACAGGTCATCATAAGGATCCTTAACTTTTAGTTTAGTGTCAAAGGTTTTCCTGCTTTTGTGTGATTGGACATTTGGCTTGTGCTGGTTTGCAGAATGTGTGGGGGGCTTTATTAGCTCAGATAGAACCTGTTGTGATGGGGCTGCTTCAGTAATATGCAACGTTCCAGCACTGTTATGTTGGAATGAGGAGTCACACAGAGGAGGGATAAATGAGGAATGATGGACAGGAGAAGGAAGAGGAGGTGGAGGTGAAGTTGGTTGAAGGAAAGGTTCAGTATGAGCTAAACTAAGACTTGGATGTTGAAAAACAGGAAGTGTAGATGTTGGAAAGGGGAAGCATCTCTGTGACGGCGGAGGTGAGGATGCCTTAGACGCTGGAGTGATGTCAGTGGGTAGAGGAGGTGGTGTGGGTGGTGCCGGGGTGGTGGTGGATGCCGACAGGTCCAGAGTGAGGGACAGCCACTCTGAGGTGACAGCCTGCAGGTCATGTTTTCTCGCAGAGGGGAGGGTTGAGGGGGGGTCATGGTGGGTGGAGGGCAGAGGGAGGTGATAGAAAAGCTCCATGGACATAAAACGGACAAAAGATTCAGAGAGTGAAACAAAAACCGTTTGCAACAAGGGTTTAACTTTCAGAAGCTGGCCTAATTTAAACCCTGCATGAACATTATGGGAAGTGTATCATAGCAACAAGAAACAGATACAATGACACGTAGATGTTAAAAGGTACATGCACGATGTATCAAATATTGTGTAAAGGCAAAAACTATATTAAATTAGAGAAATCTAAGCCCAAAGTGAGGGTAACTGGGAGTTAAACTTCTTAAACAAAGTTTAGAAATGGGTAACAAGAGGCAGAAAAAGACAAATAATAGAAAATCTGTAAGGGACAAAAATACCTAATATTAAATGAGCTTTATTTTAACTGCACTGCACTGGGTTTTCCAGGAGGAGCGGCCCAACAGGAGGTTGGGTTAGGAGCAGTGTGTGCGTGTGTGTGTCTTTAACGGTTTCAAATATGAGACCAAATTGAAGTGGTTTGTCTATGTTTCTCATGCTTTTATACCTATTTATTAGCAAATATGTTGTTGTGTTTTTTTTTCTTTTTCTTTTTTTTAGCAAAAAGTGCTTTATAAATAAAGTTTGATTGATTGTTGATATTATAACATTGTATAATTACCATACCCTGGTTCTACCTAGAGACTTTAACCAACTGTGGCCAGATGAAAGGGTAGAAAAGTAAATGGAATTAATGCAAAAATGTCATTTATAACTAAATTTAACTTTCTCATTGGTCCCAAGTATTAAATACATTTGATTAATCGCATGTTGTGAGACTAAAAAACTACAAACTAAATCATCACACCTTGCTGTTTTAAGGTGAACAGAACTTTGGAAAAATGGATACAATTACAGAAAAGCAGGTTTATTAATGTAAGAACCCATTAACAGCTGGGTAAAACTAACCCACCTCATCAGTCTAATCTCATCTCACAATCAATTGTGTTGAGATATATGAATACAAATTGTAGCTAAAGTAGAATTTCATTCATTACCCATTTCAGTGCTTTGTCATTTTTTAAAACCATGTCCTTATGAAATACAAATACACACAGGAGGACAGATTGCGGGATCTTTTGGTCAAAAGCTCATTCTCTAACGCACAGTTGGCATTAAACTCACAGAGGAGACAGTCAGATGAATATTTTGGTGATAAGAGCTATAACAATTAACACTAAAAGACATTTGGTTAGAATTCACAAACACCTTTGTAACAACTTTGATAAAGCCACATCTGGAGAAAAACAAGTATACTTTAAATTTTCAAAGGCTCCCTAAACACAATAACAATCTTTCCCACACTGCACCTGGTATACAGTATAATGATTTGTTTTCTTTTATTTTTTTTTTAACTAAAATAAAAATAAATAACATAACTTTTTATTACAATAGTTTGAATGGACAATGTGTCTATTTAAAGGGGGGGTATTGTGCTTTTTTCAATCACATAGTACCATTCTATAGCACACTACAATGATGATGCAACCTCATGTTGGTCTGTAAATGCAGTAAATTAAAATAACTGCTTTGACTAAATTTGCTCTCGCATCATGTCTGTATCAAACGCCTTGAAATAGGCCTCTGTCTCTTTAAGAAGCTCCTACTCATTCCAACACGCCCCTTCAGCTCGCTGAAACTACTATCGATCTTTGGTGCATTTTAACTTGACATTTGGAAAGGAGCAACACTTAATCACTTTGTGAACAATGGTCACGCAGGATATTGTGCATTCGTAACATTTTGATCCTGCGTCTGACCCGGAAAATGACTTTGAAGATGAATCTGAGAGAGTTCAGAGGCTCTTACAAGACGTGTCTGCTTGGTAATATTCAACCTTCTTGTCATAAATAAATAAAGAAATACACGTAATTTTGAAGCTACATTTTGCAATTCAGCAATATAAATCTTTTTTTTATCATAAAGGGCAACAGCTAAACGTTTGATTCATAATTTATTTTATGTTAAAAGCAACATAAATATGTTACATTATGAAGCTACATGTTGCTATGAAATCGCATACACCAATATGAAACTATGTTTTGCAATAAAACGCTGCGCTACTGTCTGCTCAAGATGCGGGGAGGGGCACTCTGCTGTGGAGCGGTGGGCAGTGACGAAAGGTCAGAGGTGTCTCTAGGAGGTGGGGGCGTTCCTAGGAGGACTCTGGCGAATCTACACCTAAAATGGATGCCGTCAGTGTTTTTAAAGATTACTCAAACATACATGAATGAGCCAAGGCAATACTCCAGGCAAGTCTTCAATGAATGAATGACATAGTAATGTGATATAAATCTTGAAAAAGTCGATTTTAGATAATACCCCCCCCTTTAAATGATTACATGTCTGAAGGGGGAAACAATTACATGGTCTCTAAGCTTGAAAGTAAGGTCTGCAGAAAAAAGCACTAGTATTTCTTTGAAGAAGACCATTTACCATCATTAAATGTAGCACCTCATCAGGTGGTAAAATGTAAACATTTAAACACAACTTCTCTCCACGAAAACCCCAAAAAATTCTCGAAACAACAGGTGATACTTTGATGGCTCATTTATCAACAACTATCAGAACTTTGAATCTGTTACTCTTTTACCTTGATGGGTGTCGAGCTTGGCGTCTTGTTGCTAGGGTAACCATGAGGATCTATGTAATGGGTGGAGCTTCTGGAGGAGGAGCGTCTGATGATGTCGACGTAGGACACGGGAAAGATGCCTTGTTTTGTTGTGCCTGGGATCTTCCCCTCATACCAGTTCTGATCCACCTGTCGTATGACAATCACTCGCTCACCCTGCAGACAGGAAAGAAGAACGTTAAAAACACGCACACACAAAAGAAAAGTCCTGTAAAGCCAACACAGACATACTGTACTCTGAATGTGACAGTTTTTTAATATTATAAGGTAAGAGGGAAACCAAATCTAAAGGTTTGCAGTGTTTGTACAACAATGAAAAGCTTCTGCTTTACCATATGTGCAGTTCAACCGTGGAACAGACTGAGTACTGTATTTAAAATAATTCAGAGCATAATTCTGTTTAAAAAGAAGCATAAAGAAATAATTCTTCAGAGTTATGTTTTTAAATAATTAGCACAAGGTGCTCGCTTGTTATTGAGATATGATACATTATTTGAAAAGGAGGTATGGTTAATGTAAAAAACAAATATTGCACGGTTTCTGTGTGAGTATTACACTGCATTGATTGTTTATCCACATTATAGTTTTCAAATTGAGACTTTAATGTTTAGGTTTTGAAATCTCGAGAGTTTATACTTCTTCCTACTCCTTTTCGTTCATGTAAACTGAGATGCGTAAGAATTTGAAGATGCAAGATTCTGTTTTGTTGATGTTCATTTATTTTAAACTATTTTTAAGTTGTCATTTAAATGATCAAAATAAATAAATCAAATCTTATCAAATTTGAACAAGTTTATATAAAATGCTTACTAAAAAAAAGTTTCTAAATGACAGAAGAATACAAAACCTGGCACATTAGCGTTGGTACAAAGTGTTAAAGACAGCAAACAGAAAAAGCACACACTTCGGGCCTGTACTACAAAGCTAGATAATTATATCCTGATCTATCGCCGTTAGCTGGCTTCACCTAACCAAACATTGTCCGTGGGACAGAAGCTGTTCTATGAATCTTGATTACAACTTGCTATGTTAAGCATGTTGATTTCAGCCTGGGTACGTGTGCACTCTTGTGACAGAGGTGGAGATTACAGCGTCAGACCAATCACAATCACAGAGAAACTGTAAAGAGCAACTTACGTCACAATTAAGAAATAATTCATAAAAATTATGAAGAACTAAAATCAATAATTTAGACCAAAGACAACACTGTAAATAATGCAGGAATTGATGAGCGTTAATGCTTAAATTAGTGCGATAATAAACAAAGAATAAACAGACACTGATCAGTTTTACTTTCACCTTGTCTGTGGCTCTGATGCTGCGTTCATAGCTCAGCCTACATCATAAGGTGGAATATATTCATATTTTATTACAGGACTGAGGCTCTCTGTGTCACTACAGAATACATTAATGAATTTATCGGACACAGGATTTATCAGCTGACTAATGTAGGTCAGTCCATCAGATAAAAGTCTATATTTCCTATAAGATGCCATCGGTAAATAAAGGAATTGCATCAATGTCTAAATATTCTCTCTCCTGTCAGCGTCACATCAGATCCACATAGTGATGTGTTCCCAATAATCTTCCTTTTATTGGGCAGGTCGTTTTCTAAGAGAACTGATTGGTCAGGAGGCGGGACTTTAGTACTCGCTCATATCCGAGCCAAAACAAAACCTGGTCCTGACCAGGGTAGTTCAGCCTAAGTTACCATGGTGATTTAGTCGCGTAAGTAGTTAGCCAGCTTCGTAGGACACACACCGATTCAATCCTGGAAGTTAGTGCGATAGGAGGAAATCTAGCTTCGTAGTACAGGCCCTTAAAGCGCTACCTTTCTAAGTGACAGCTCCACATTTGTGTCAGCATTGAAATTGTAGCGTGCCACTGCTTCACCGATCTCTCTGACATGTGCTGGAGGCGGAGGACGAGTTGGCTGCTGCTTTTCAGTAGAAGGTAGTTTCTGCACATGTGAGAAAATGGGTAAAAACAAGCGTGAGTAAACTACAAAAATTTAGCTCCATTTTTTTTTTTTTTTTTGACAAATCTTGGATAAAAAGATATTGAATACATTTTATTCCAGTGATTCCAATAAGCTTACCTCCACGTATGATATTGGGAATATTCCCATGCGTCCACGATGCTCTCCTTCATACCAGTTGGTATCTATCTGTCTAATGATATTAACTGCATCGCCTTTTCTGAATGTCAGCTCCCTGTAACACAAATGTAGGATCGAAATGTGTTTTTCAACTGCAAAGACACCAGCTGAGTTAAAACTGAAGCACTTGGAGTGGACAGTGTTTTGTGAGAACAGCCAAAAGCACAAATCTGTCAGTAAAGCACCATAAAGTGAGACTAAACACTACACACATCAGCTTTAATCATGCACATTCTGCCAAACAGAGAGGCCAGCCACGGTGTTGTGACATTATGGTAAGATCACATATAGAAATGTGCGTGATGAAACGAGAAGTGCTAAGCAGTTGTTGATAAGCTGAGGTTCCTGTGTGCGTGCACGCCATGCTATATTTCCTGTACTTACTTAGCAGTTTGTGCCTTAAAATCATAAATGGCTCTTGCAGGCTGTTTCTGATGGAGGAGAGAGAACAGAATAAGTTGTGTCATCTGTTTATGGGACACCTGTGAGAGACAGAAAGCCAGGAAGCATTACCCAGCGTTATTTCCAGGACACTTAAGATTTAGTGTTTGTTGTAGGCTGATTAAATAATGTATTATAATCACATTAGGGCTGAACGATTAATTGCTTTTGTGATATTATCGCGATATCATAAAACACGATTTTCTGATGGCAAAGGCTGCAAGTTTTTTCTTATTATTTTTCTTGTCATGTCTTGTTAAGTTCACAGAGTGTTTAAGAAGTGCAGTCCAGTTAGTTCGATATGTTGAAGAGGTAAAGCCACATATTTGTTTGCTTTATTGTTGTAATCAGTGCTTTAAAATTTATATTTTATATTTATTTAAAGTTTAAATGAATCTGAAATTGTTTATTATGAAACAGATTGATTTATTGCTTGTGTTCATTGAAAAATACATGACAAGAGGCCCTTGAAAAAATTATTGCATATTAAATCGCAATCGCAATATTGAGGAAAAAAGTCGCAATTAGATTATTTTCCAAAATCGTTCAGCCCTAAATCACATCACAGCTGGTGTTGAGGTTTTGATGACTTACCTCCCTGTCGGGGGTCGGTCTTCTACTCTGAGGGGTCTGACGTCCATCCAAGGTGGAGTAACTCCTGGAGACATCCTGGTCTGTGATAAGTGGAGAAACATGACTCAGCTGTTTACACAAGTTACTATAGTACCCATTGTTACGTGAGGTATGTCGAACAAAACCAAAACATAACACAAAAAATATATGATTTTCTTGTTAAATGGTGTCATTGCACAACGTAAATGAGAACAAAATCTTGGGTTAAAGGTTTGTTTAATTTCCATTAAACAGGAAAAAAAAAAAAAACAAGGCAATATGACTTTTGCCACTATATATAGAGACACGTGCAAGCCCCTAAAAAAGAAACAAACAATGGTACAATAGAAAGGACTTCTTTAAAAATATGAACAAACACATTTAAAAGCAAATGGCTGAAGAATAAAAGGTGGAAGTATATCACAAGGACACCTGCAAACCAATAAATAAATGCATGATCGAAGACGACTTCTTAAAAAAACAAAAAAAAAACAACAATAATAATAATTATCAACGACCGGCAAATAAAAAATAAATAAAAAAATAATAAGTTGAAAACACAACAAAAAAAAAGTACTTTGAAGGTTTTTAGAAAAATAATATAACACACTAACCTCATGCTTAGCATTTTAACGTATTAATGTTATATTATTATTGTTATGTTATATGATGGATGCTCTTTACATGTATTACCACTTTAGGTGTCTAAACTAATTTGTTGGAGGTTGGAGCCACTGACACAAGACAACACTGGCTATTGATATAGCTTCCCTCCTTCCCTTTGAATTTCTACCCAGAGAATGAGCTAACATTAATTGCCATTATAACGAATGTTAACTTATAAGAACCTTTGACCTAGACCGGGTCCAGGCACTTTCAATAGGTGTTTAAACAAACTGACACCTATCTGTCTTTTATGATCCATCGGTTTAAAAAAGTGCCTGAGCAGAAACACTGGTTAAGGTGTGTTGGTGTTTGGGCTCTGCTTGAGAAACACAGGAAACTGCTGAACCAATTCAGTTTACTAGAGTTCACAACAATGAAGGAAAGCAGCATAGCACTAAGCCCTTTTAAAGTCCAAATGTTTTGCTGCAGCTGTGAATATTAAATTAATATTGTAGGTTAAAAACAAAGTCAATATGTGAAAAAAGAAGAATTTAACATGTGGTTTCAACAAGGCAAAGAGACCAGTAACATACAGGAAATCAAAACATTGTAAAAAGAAAAAAAAAAAAAAGCTTAATCAAATACATCTTGTTTAATCAAATGTAATTAAATTATTGTAATATTACGACTTAACTTAAAACTACTTTTGTTTGCATCTTTTCTTTAAATTTACACTGAATTAACAATAAAGCCCTCTCTTTAAAACAAAAGAAGAAAAAAAAAAACAGTTCTCTTTTTAAATATTTTGTCACTTACTTTTTTGCATCTTATTTGCAATAAGTCGCTCCAGTGATATTTGATTATTAAAAACTTTCAGAAACACAAAGGATGGTGTTAACTTTAAGTGAGTTTCCACAGATGAAATAAATGAGACTTTACCTGAGATTTTTCATCACAGAACAAAGTCACAAAAGTAAAGAAGAAACACAGGCTTGTAAAGGAGATGAGCTGGGCAACAAGTGCAAGCAAAATCAAAAAGAATCAAATGTATGCATGTGTATTAAAATGTATGTGGCCATGCTAAGGTAGAACGGAAAGGAATGCGTGCATATTTAAAGTGTAAATGGTGTATTCTGTGCACCTGAATAATAGAAACCATTTCCAATGCTCTTCTCTTCTCCGTATTCATTATTGTTTGCATTCTCCAAGAATCTACCGTAACAGGCGTTGATGGGTGACTGTGACCGCGGTGACTGTAACAGTGGTGTGGAGGACTCCCCTCTATACGAGGCATAGCCAGCCATACTCTCCTCTGGATAAAACGATGTTGAGGAGTGACACCGATGCCAACTACCGGTCAATGAGGAACTCCGTTCAGGCACGTTTGGCAGCAGTTCGGCCAGGATTCTTCTCAGAATGCTGTCATTGGGAGCTCTGGTGCTCATGTGCCCTCTCTCTGCTTGGATGTGCTCATAAATGTCTCTCAAAGCTGCATCTAAGGCTTCATAAATGGCCTGTTTGGACTTAGGGCGGCTGCCTCCATTGCTTGTTCTAGAGGTAGGTGGGGAGCCCTTTTGTCTGCGGAAAGGCACTGGGCTGACAAGGAAGGCCAGTTTAGACATCCCTTGCTGTGACTGGGAGCTCTGCATTTTGTTATGGCTGGAGCGGCTCTGCTGGGAAGTTCTCTGGCGCTGGTGCTCCTGCCGAGCTCGCTCTCTCTCATGGCGCAGCATGGTTGTGAAACGGGTGTATGAGGCTGGGCAGCGACCTTTGCAGCTGCTGATGAGGTGGCGGTGCTGGTAACCCTGGTTCTGTCCCACACTTTGGTGTCCGGGATGATGATGGTGGTGACGGAGGTGACGTGGGTGGACGGTGGATGAACCGTATAAACTCTCAGAGGAGGTCAGAGAACAATGGTCAATGTCACTCTCACTGCAGAAAGAGGAGCCTTCTACCTGGATGAAATCACTGAGGTCAGATGCAATAGCATCTTGTTCACTGTCAGAATTGTCCGGGTTGGCTTGAGGACATTGGGGAACTGACGGAGCAGGAAAGGACACGCCATGACTCGGTTCTGGCCCGACACGAGGCTGACCCTCAGGTGGGCTGCGCTGTTGGTTTAAGTGAACCGTAGTGTGAGAAACCTTGGCACTATTGCCATTGTGATCTTCAAGAAGCGATTCAATAGAAAAACGACGATTTGGAAAGCTGGGTGTGACCCCACCACCACTGCTGGCTCGAGATGACGAACCTCCAGGTGTAGCAGAGCCTGACGGCATCTCACCGTCGCCCAAGTTTGGCAGAGATTTGGATTTCTGAATTAAGCGTTCATACTCAGAAATACGAGCTGGCACTGTATCATGTGGCACGTCGGCACCTCCAGACGGTGTCCAAGGAGAGAGACGATGCCGAAGCAGATGAGGTTGACGTTCTAGATCTAGTATGCGTGCACGGACTGAGCGGATGATATCAGATGGGATAAGGTGAGTGCGGTCAATCTGGTGCATTTTACGATACAGCTGCAGAAAGCCTGGTGAGTCGTGTGCACGACGCCGGTGAGGCCTGGGCAACGACTGAGTGGAAGCAGAGACTGTGAATGGGTTCCCATCACACAGCAGGGATCCAGCACTTTCTGATCGGGGGGCATTCCGCCCCCCTAAGCCGGAATGGCCATCTTTGAGTAAGTCATCACAGCTACGTGACTTAAGCTTGCGAGGGGAGGGAGGCACTTCCTCTGTTTTGCTCCAACTCCCAGGATGCCGAGGGTTCGTCTTCCAGCTGTTGTTACAGCTGACAGACTTGGAGGGTGCGCTCTCCTTTTGGCTGGCGTTCTTGTTTGAGTGGGCGGAGTCAGTGGAGTCAGGAGGCAGAAACGGGTGCTGATGAAGAAGACCTGGGGATGTCAAACTGTTTGAATACATGTTGCATGCGTCCCCACCTTTTAGGCGTCCAACAGAAAGCAGCGTGATGAGAGAAGAGGGAGGAAAGCAAGTTAAAAGAAAATACCCCGAGTAGCTGGGAAGAGGAGAACATTAAGAAGAGATCACAGTTGGAAAAGAGGGAAGAAAGTTAGACCTTAACCAGCAAGAAAACCTTTATTTCCATAATGTTTACCCAAGATTAGCAAATTCTACATTTGTGGAAAAACAGGGTCAAACATAAAAGGGGAGTTTTTGAACATTACAGGATATCAACCAATGTCAGGGTTTGAATGTGTTTACCTTTGGGTTTGGACGGTGAGGATGGTGAGGAACGAACTATAGGTTTCTTTAGGCTGCTGCTGGATCCACAGGCATCCACAGGTTTAGGGGAGATGGCAGCCCTGCTCTGAGAATGAGAATTCACTTCGGAACTTGATGGCTCAGACTTCCTCCTCTTCCTGTAGTCACTGGCCGCGCTGCAACACAAACATCCATAGCAGCCACTTTCAGAGTAGAGTAGAACTAAAACTTCTGCCAAATAATTTCCAAATCACAAGAAAACAAATTAATTTTAATATGTTAAGGTTTCATGTAGTCAGACAACTTTTTTTCAGGAAATTTACTTTGATCTTCTGACATGTTTTGACTGCCAACTTCTTCCTCAGAGACGTCTGCTGATCAAGGACGCCTCTGAGGAAGACTGACAGTTGGCAGTCGAAACATGTCAGGAGATCAAAGTGCATTTCCTAAAAAACTTGTCTGACTAAATGAAATTCCACAATATTAATTTTTAGTTTTCAGACTACTTCTTTAAGCAGACGTTAAAAAAACCTCTTCTTCTGTGATTCTTTTTTGACAGACAGAATTTAAACGATGAAAAGTTTGTCTGAATGTCAGGAACACCAACAAATGTCAACTGGCTTCTGGCCTTCTATTCAGACTCACACTTTGAGTGAGTTATATAAATTGCACAGCCTATTCATCCCCATCTCTGGTCATTGGCTTCTCTTCACCAAAGGAAAATGCGTCTGAATAAGCAGGCCATGAAAGGAAGAAAAGCAAAGAGAGGGGAGGGGAGGGTTGAGCATAGGAAGGGAGGTGAAGGGCAGCATCAATAGGGCTGGCCTGGGTGATTTATTCTGACTCTGTTCGTCAGTCAGGGAGGCAAAGAACTCAGCATTTCCTTCAAAAGCAAAAAGGGACAAAGAGGAATCCTTGCTGACACATGGTGCTTGAGTTAAAAAGAAGGCAATAAAGACATGTTTAAATAGTGAGCTGAATCACAGCAGGGCAGGCTAATGTTGGGAGGATGGGAGAGGGAGGATGGGGGTGGGGGGAGGATGCAGAGGAGGAAAATGAAAATAGCAGCCGTTACCTCGCAGGTCTCTCTGGAGCTTTGTTGGCAGGCGCGATGAAAAGTGAAGACTGAAACAGGGCAGACAACAAAAAGAGAAACGTGAGCCCCGCAGGAACAAAGAGCAGTGGTAGAGCAGCTTACAATGCACAGCCTACATGCAGCTGATGTTGTGTCACACTCAAAACACTCCCCCAGCGTAAGGTGCGATGGATACTTGTTCCACATGGCACGCTCGACCAAGGAGAGCTTTACTGGTGCACACTGCAGCTGTAAATAATTTCATTACGCTGCTCTCGACAATGGTGACAAAAGGTAATCAAATAATGTTGCCGGGACGACTCGGAGGGGGAAATGTTTCCCTGAAAAACCTGACATGGATCAAATGGAATGGGTCTGGGTAGCAGCAACTATTAACTCTTTACAATCCAAAATGTATTAAAAATCCAAACCATGACGAGATAATTTGAACTATTTGTAACACTGTAAGGACTACCTAATTCATCTTGTGTGCAGGACATCCAGAAGACAATCTCACAACCCTGAAAAGATTAATTTCACACACCTCCTTCCCAAAGTTATTAGGACATTTAAAGAAAATATTGAGTGCAGTTAAAAACAGTGACATTGAAACCATCGCTGACACACTCGTGAATGAGAAATTACCTCGATGTGCTGGCGGGTGGAGATGTCTGGATTATAATCCAGCCTTTTTTTAGGAGGCTTCAGCCCCAAGCAGCAACAGTGAGCAGGAAGGGGAGGAGGAGGAGGAGGAGGAAGAGGAGCAGGAAGGTGAAGATGAAGTGAAGGAGGAGTGGTGACATCATGGGGGAGGAACAAAAAAAACATGTGGAGAGAGTGATACCCATTAGAGAGTCTGAGTAGCAAGAGATGGGCCGATTCATAAATGTATCGTATCGTACATGTGCTTTGTTTGTACACATGGCGCGCGCGCGCGCGCACACACACACACACACACACACACACACACACACACACACACACACACACACACACACACACACACACACACACACACACACACACACACACACACACACACACACACACACATCCAAGATTAACAAAACACATTTGTTCAATCATTAGCAAATCTATAAACTACAAAATTGCAGAGCTATAAAAGCAAATTAAACCTTTGTATCAAGTACACACACACACACAAAGCACACACACACACATGCAGGTGGAAAAACAAGCTGTGAGTCAAGTGATGCAAATGCTGCAGTGCTGCATCTCAGTGTGTGACAGATGGCACCATCAAATATTGCATTTTACTACCGTTCTATTAGTGCACCTGAAGATGTTTTCACTATTCACTAAGTCAAAACACATCGGGATTTTTCAATCTAAAAATCTCTTCAATGGATCATCAACAGATTCTCGATAAGAGAACTTCTACATTTATCTGTGATTTATTGAGTGATCTGAAATCTCAGATAGAGGGAGAAATCTGCTGTACTCCATCTACAATCACGTCAACTCAAGACGAGAAATAACGACCTAAATAGATTTAGGTCAATATTTTTCATACACATTTTGTCTTGGTTATAACAAGACAAAATGTGCATGCCATCATGTATCTACTTTATCTATATCTAGCCTTATTATGTCGGGCTAAAGATAACAACATAGTGTTGAAGCTCGAGGAAAATATGACCATCTACATCCAGCAGAGAGCGCAAAAGCACAAAAGAGAGACACGCAGTTCTAAACAGGAGACGAGTCAACAGAGAACAAATGCTTCAATGTAATACAAGGTTTATGCGAAAAAGATTAAAAAACTGCACATACTCATTGGTTACGATTACACTAAAGCTGCTGGAGATTATTATTATTTTTTTTAAAATCAGATCAAAACATAGTGTCAGGGTCATAGATCAATAAATTAAAGATCATTAGCTTAAAGAAAAAAAAATATGTAAATGGGTGAAATTAACACTCAAAAGTTTATTTTGACCGTAAACACTCTTGTCATGACCCCATTTTTATATACTACTAATTTCTGGCAACCCCAGAGAGTTATTTTCTCTAAAATTATTATTATTATTATTATTATTATTATTATTATTATTATTATTATTATTATTATTTTCTATATCATGTGTGTTATACTGTGTTAGAAATACAGCCAGGATTAGTGCACAAGTGACAGATATTTTTATACAGCATTTCATTTGAACTAGATTTACATTTGAGAAAGTGAAAGTATAGAAATAGAATAGTTTGAGATTGTGTGTGATGTTTTAATTTAGAAAAAAATAACTGTTATTATTTAAGCTCTTTGAGCTTTCAGCCTCTTCATGCACTGTATATCTATTTATGTGATATTATGTATTTTTTTATTGTGCAAAATAGATACATAAAATGATTGAACAAATACATTAAAAGTTTTTTTTTTTTTTTATTAAAAAATATATTTTTAATGAGTCATTTTTCAACTGTATTATTACTGGATATTTCAGGTGATCCCATTTTATTTTCAGCCCCCCCCCCAACATGACCCCAACCCTGCATTATAGGAGGTGCAGTCCCGTAGGCAGATGCATAGACATGTTTTTACTTCATTCTTACTGTGATTTCTTATGTTTGAGCCCAAAAACAGTCACAGGGACTTCCCAACACTTTTTGCTACATTACTGTTGTCTTTCACTTCCTAAATACATGCCCTAGTTTCAGGAGTGCACGTCAAGCAGCAAATCACCTGGCTAAAGAAATTCCATTAAACAGAGTTGATATAAAGCCTGTTTGTGTGTGTGTAGGAAGAGAGGGAGTCACAGCACCAAACAAATACCACATGCCCATACAACTAGCCCCACCTGTTCTATATACACATTTAAAAAAAAGCAAGAGGCATTGGTGGGGTGCAGAGAGTGGGTATCTGCCTATGGCAGGGTTGTGGTGGAGGCACTAGCTAGGCCCTGACTTACCGGGCGCCCAAACTCCAGTTCGGAAAAGAACTTATACCAAGGCTCGTTCTCTAATTCTATGTCATCATAGGTCTGGGAAAGCATGACAGTGAGAGAGATAGGAAATAGAGGAGGGACAAAGGAGAGGTGTGAAAAGGAGTCACACACACAAAGAGAGACATGAACCTCATGGTTAGGAGCGGGCACAGATGGCACAGGGAGAGGAGCACAGAATGAACCGGGATGGATACATCACAACGTCTGTGATGGTATGTTACCACAAACCTCCAGTTAAATACCAAAACTATCAGTTGGTGTATCCTCAGATATTACATTTGGGTCATTCCAAGTCACCAAGACATCCCACGCACTTCGGTCTAAAAAAAATCTGGAATTTTTACTAATTGTTCCTTAATAATTTCGTTGACACTATATTTTTTGTTTGATCTGATGAATACTTTTTGAGATATGGCCAATTTAGTGAGGTGGGTGTGTGTCGATTTTTGTTCAATTTTATTTTTCCAATATCTCAGAAACTATAACATATAGGAAAATTAAATTTGGTATACTAATACATCTCCACTTACTCTCTTGGAAAATACAAAAATATCTGCTATACTGTACATCCTATCTGGTGGACATGCGAGCCCCTAAAATTTGGAAAAAACTTTGTCGGGATTTGGGGCTTGGACATGTTTAGGCCTTCAGTAAACTACTTAGCATATGCCTGAGCTCCCCGTAATATGTATACAGACTGTTCATATCACTAATGATTAGTCAGACATATGCACTGGGTATTGGGTGACAGTCTATTGAAATCTAAAAAAAACATTTCTTTAAAACTATTTTGAATCAATCTGAATCTCAAAAATCTGAACTCTGTTTTAACTTAGTATAAAGATAACGCTTTCTTGGGATTTAAAATTATTTTTCTTCATGCAACTTCTTTATTTTTATTTT
The DNA here is from genome assembly GCF_900634775.1 of Gouania willdenowi. Lineage (NCBI taxonomy): Eukaryota > Metazoa > Chordata > Actinopteri > Blenniiformes > Gobiesocidae > Gouania > Gouania willdenowi. The sequence continues at coordinate 17,040,947 of NC_041044.1, forward strand.
GGACCCCAACTTTGGGTTATTTCACCACTCGTGGATATCAAAAATCGTTTACATGGGGTCATTGTAGCTAGCCTCTGTGTCTTATAATAATTTATTGTTAATTAATTTTTTTAATTTTATTTTATAGGCTGGCAGATAGGATGTATAGCAGACGTTTTTCAGAGAGTAGGTGGAGCTGTCTTAGTATACCAAATGTCTGTTTAGTATGTGGTGTAGTTTCTGAGAGACTGGAAGCTGAAAATGGAAGAAAAATAAGGACGAGAGAAACTAAACTGGCCAAATCTGAAAAAGTATTAATTCCGATCAAACTAAAAATGTACAGCGTACTTATTGAAATTTCGCGGTACAATTGGTAAAACATTTTAATTCCGTGGGCCATTTGTCAAATGACATGGAATGAGCCATTTGTTGTTGTGTGCGTTTGTGTACTCGTGTGTTTTCAACTTAATAAAAAAGTAGAACTGATAAAGACGACTTTCAATAATAATGATCATTTCATTCATTTAAAAAAAAAAAAAAAACTACTACATTTCTTCTGAATTAAAATAAGCAAACTAAAGCAAATTATGTTGACGAAAGGTTTCTTACAATTTAACAGGGCTGGATTAAATAAGTCTGAAAGTATCTTCAATTATTAAAAATGACAACATACTAAATATTCCTATTTTTTATATTGTGTGTGTCTCTGCTCATTAAACTAACAATCAAAAGCCTTAAGTAGAGGAGATTCTCTGTAGATTTCTCAGCATGGCTCACACATTCAGCTGTAATGGAATGAGATCAAATTTCATATCAAGACGAGATGATAGTCACTACTGTGCAGAAAGTCAGTCATTTTCTCTTTTCCTTTTGTTTTTTCATCTGTTGTGAATCTTCTTGTATAAAAATGTGGATCCCAAATACTGAGTAATTCCACATAAAAACAGGAAGTTAGTTACCTTAAATAAAGGCAGATAAAGTGTGCACAACACAGGTCGCTCTATTATTTCTTTAATCTATCAGGATGTGACTCATTCATTGCTGCCTTGGCACTGCTGTCTGCCTCCCCTCAAACGTCACTTTGAACATCAGTGAAACCTTTACAAAAAGCTTTTTTCTTCCTACCCTTTTGCAGTCATTATCATTTTCTATCCCGCTTGCTTGTTTTTCACCTCACACACAAGAGTTAGCAGCCAACAGCCGGAAGAGGATGAAGTCCTAGACGCAGTTAGCTATTAAAGCCCACGTTTCAGCTCGGCTGAATGGAGCGTGGGTGGATGGGGCCGTGACATTTTCACAGAGTGATGTCTACCAGAGTAACAAGCACAAAACAGACCATTTGTAAAAGTGACTCAAGGATTATATTTAGTCATTTTTATGGCAACATATTGTGCATTAAAAAAAAAAGCATGAAAATAATATCTGTTTGAACATACAGTAATTTTGTACCAATCTTTTGTTCGATCCACCGTGTGTGGGGGACGAAGTTGATTGTGGTGGGAAAGGAAATATATACTTACCGTAATAGATTTAACTTAAAACTACAGTCATAACCATCTAATAATACATTATTGTGAGCTATTCATTCTCAGTATCATTTTTCGTACTACGACATTTATCAAACTTCAAACCTATATTTAAATGTTTTAATATTAAATGAATATTAAACATTCAAAGCCTAAAGAAGTCTAAACCAATGATTCTCAACTGGTAGGTCGGGACCCAAACGTGGGTCGCGGACAGCTGTAATGTCTCTCATGTTGTATTTTATTTTGAAAGAAATTTTTCTTTTGATAGGCATGCTGTGAAATGCATGTTACAGAGGAAAATGTGTGGATTTATGTTGGAAAAAATATTACATATGTGTTTTCAACAGCTGTATTTGAAAAACTAAAATTTGTTGGTTGAATTCTAAAAAAAAAAAAAAAAATAGTGGCTCACGATTTAATGTCCGTGGCAAAATGTGGGTCCCAAGGTGAGACCAGTTGAGAACCACTGGTCTAAACAACCAAATAATTTCATATGATGAATTAACTACTTTATATAATTAATTTTCCTTTTTCAACCAAAGCTGTAAATTTAAAACGTTTTCAAAGCTAGTGACTCAATATTTAGTCAATATTTAGTCATTTTTAAGGCAACATTTATGCAATACAAGAAAAAAAAATGCTTTAACATGATAGAAAACAATCCCCCCCAAAAAAAGAATATTAGAAAAAAAAATGTATCAAAACGATTACATGATTTTATATTTTATAGTCACATTTGTTGAGAGATTGTTATGAGTTGGAAAAACAGTTGATTAAAAAAGATTAAAAAAAATAAATCATACTCACTGGTCTTTCACGCTCTAAAATAGAGGACTTGCCAGGCTCGTACTCGAAAATACTTTTGGGCTCTGCTCGGTACTTTCTTGTGTCTACTTTCCTGTCTGGAGGACCCCATTTATTCCTGGAGGTTATATAAAAAAAACAACATACAATGATAAGACAAAAGCAACAAAATGAACAGGTAGAGATGTAAAAAGTACTGATACATCCTACTCTAGTGCAAGGACTGTTACTTGATTGAAATTGTACTCAAGTACAAGTAAGTCATACATAAAATACTCAAGTAAAAAGTAGCTCAATTAAATAGTACTTAAAGTGAAAGTTACTAGTTACTTTCACCCCCCATGTTTACAGTAAACAAACATCTCAGAGACAAAATCTTGCAATTTATTTTCCACAAAGGCATTTGTATAAAATAAAAGGTTTGTCAAAAATGTACAATTCTTTTTTTTTTTAAAAAAAATAAAAATAACACCAATTAATCTAATTAAAAAAAAAAAAAAAAAAAAAAAAATTCTCAGGCTCTAAGTGTAGCTACATTTATGAAGTCTAAAACAGTTCCATACCAAATGTGCCACTTGTGTAACAACATAATAGGTAGAAACCACAACCTGAACCATAGAAAGTGGCTGGACGTTGATCAGAAATGGCACGACTAAGAACATATGGACAATAACATTACGTTTAATCTGGCTATAATGTGATACATTTACTTGTTGTCAGGTTATTGAATTTTTTGTACCTTCTCAATGTCCGTTGATCATTTTAAAACAGAAAAATACAAAGTTTAATGATTGAGTGTGGAAATGTAATGAATTACTGTACTTAAAAAAAACAAACAAAAAAGTACAAGTACCCATAAATGCAACATAATTACAGTAACACGAGTATTTGTAATCCATTACTTTCACCTCTGCTTATCAGAATCTTGTAATTAATGATACGTAATTCACTAATTTAAGACTAATTGTTCAGTTTGTGAGTTTTCACCTACATGTCTGTTAAATCTCTGTCGCGGTCACTGTCCCGGGCTCTCAGCTGAAGAAGCGATGGCATGGGTGGAGGGGGTGGGGGTACTGGGGATGGCGTGGGCTCCCTAAGCCCGAGAAAGCCTCCATTGTCTGATGGGCTTTTGGAGAGAGGCCTGTAAGTGTGTGTCTGGGGAGCGGGGTGAGCCATGGTGGTGGTGGTGCTGGATGACAGGCTGTTGTCATCTGCTGAGAACAAGGCCATAGAAATGATGGAGAGAGATGTGGTGAGACAGGCGGGAGTAAATCATTTATTTTCTACAGGACAAATCTTAAGTTCCACAAAAACATGTCTCACCATTGTTTATGAAAGCATATGTTGCGTTGTACGTGTCTGAATAGTCATCATCTGTTGAAGAACAGTTAAAAGGATGATTAGGATAGTTGCACAAAAAAAAAAAAACTCCAAATATGCACTTTAAATTAGTCATATGCAGTGTTTAGTTTTACTCAAACTCCTTTGACTAAAATATAATGTAGTTTTAGTCAAAACTTCAAAAAATTCAGTTGTAGTCTAGTTCAAGTGAAATAAATGACATTAAGATTTTAGTCAAATACAATATACCATTTATCAACCTCATATTGAATAGTATTAATGTTTGTAAAGACAAACACAGATTTAATGTTATCAATGTGTAGAGTTCTGATTGGATTTCGTCCCATGTGACAAAATTGTAGTTTTGTTTTTATTAGTCGACTGTTAATATTTATTTTTATTAGGCCAGGTAACCCGGACTCAAAATGCCACTCACTTTGTTCTTGTTGTTGTTGTTGTTGTGTGCACTAGTTAAAATCACTACTCCTCTGTTATTCGTGAACGGATCGAGCTGAAATTTGGTAGCTATAATCTATGGATGTGTATGCATCAACGCTCGGAGCCCGATTTTCCATTTTCCAAAGAAAAAAAAAACAATAGTCGATTTCTCTTTTTGTTGCGAGTCAAATATTATGACGATTGGTGGTACCGAATCATTGGCACACACCATTACCCCGTACGTGTCACAGGGGCGCCAGAGGGACACATTTTTCAAATGACTACTTCTCCGTTGGTTCTTGTTAGATCGGAATACAGTTTGGTATGAATACTTCATGAATGAATATGATGAGACGCTCAAAGCCCTTTTTTTTTTTTTAATGGGGTCGGGGGCCTACTCCCCATTTACGGTAATTTCCAAATTTATGGGAACGTAGTCGTGTGATATATCGTTTCAAAAGTAATTTCACGTAGATTACAATTATGCCTTGCACAATTTGATTAGGGGTCTGAGGAACACACCCCCCTTTTTTAGGCAATTTCTATTGAAGTTATTTTCTCATTTATTTGTGAGTCAAATATTGTGACAGTTGGTGGCCCCGAATCATTGACACATACCAATATATGAATTTGGCCCATTACTCCGTGTGTGCCACGGGGCGCCTTTTTCAAATGACTACTACTCCGTTAATGCTGGTTGAATTGGGCTGTAATTTCACATGGACACACTATGAGTGCATGTCAAGAGCCTCTCAGAGACCTTTTTGAGACCCACCCCCTTTTCCGGTAATTTCTAAATTTATCGGAACATAGTCGTCTGATATATCGCTTCAAAGGCAATTCAACGTAGATTACGGTTTTACATTACACATTTTCATTTGTTTGAAACCGAGTCATTTCACTGTATTCTCGGTAACGTGGTACGTGCTATTCGGCGCGGAGACGTTCCGCGGGCCCGGCCGTAGTTCATCAGAACTTGTTTTTTAAAGTAGTCACAGTCAATTTATTGTCACTCAAATGAAAATGTATTCTACGATAAATATGACAAAAACATTTAGTTGACAAAATTAACACTGCTTATATCACACTAATAAACCATGTAACAGTGATTTAAAACACATTAAAATCCACAAAGACTGTAAAAGTAATATCACAATAAGAGTGATCTTATTGTTCATTTCTGCAAATACATTTGGACCTGCTTACATCTTAAACAGAATTATATCAAAGATTGATATGTGAGTGCTTACCTGGGACACTAAATTAGGAAAGTCTAGTTCCGTTATGTGTTGCTTACTACCATAGCTGGGACATTGTGGGAACATTTAATTTTTTTTTATTAGTGGACAGTATTTCCATGAGCGCAGACCTCTGAGACCTTCTAGATTTCTCAGAGGCCCTATTAGAGGTCTCAGGTCGTCTATGATTTGTAGGTCCCACATTTTATTTTCAGATTGCTGTGGGACCAGCACTGGTCTGGTTTTACACAGTGGAGACAGACACTGACATACTGCGACTTTGGCTAAAATAAATGTGACACTATTTAGACACTATTTAACATTAAATTCACCTAAATCAATTTAAATACACTGGATTATTTATGTACAACAGTATAAAACCAAAACAAGGTAAATACTCAAAACCTTGATGACTGTTCAGAACAGGGTTAGGGTCAATTACATTTTTACGTCTTCAATTATCCATGTTCAATTACAACTTTTTTTGAATTACAATTAAAATTACTAATATAATTTAATTCTACAGAGGCTGAAAAGAACATTTTTAAGTTTTCTCAATTACACCCCTGGTCTGAGCTACAACCTCTTTTTTTTGCTTTGTTTTCTTTTTCTGTTTTTTCTTGTCTGTTGATTTTTTTCTTTCCCTTTTTTTTCAAAAGTATTCTTTTGAATACAAGTGTGGACATTATAAAGAACACCGAGTTTGGAAGAAATGTGCTTGTATTATAAAGGAATGTTTGTTTTTGTACTTTTTTGAAAACATAATAAAATACTTATTACAAAAAAAAACACAAATATTATTTTTCCCCTTAAAGTCAATTACAATTAAGTTCTCAATTACTGAAGTTCAATTACAAATAATCACAATTACTGCGCCTTTAATAAAAAAAAGATGAAACTTAACCTTCCTTTTGTGTTAGCTTTCTGTTAGCATCTCTTATGATAACAGGTTGGTTTTGACCCATGTAAAACACACTAATATAGTTGTAATTGACAGTTTTTAAAAAATTGTCATGCCAAATTCAATTACTAAGTCAATTATCTGAACTCAATTACAATTGTAATTACATCATAATTGTAATTATATATCAATTATGCAATTACAATTATAAGTACCCCAACCCTGGGTCATAAATATGAAATGCAGCAGAAAACAGTGGGTTTAACCAGTTATTAAAAGTTTGAAGTTTAATGACTGACCAAACTGAAACTCTTATTAAATAAACATGCTTTGGGTGAATTTTTTGTGATTAACACACGTCTGTGAGTTTGTGAATCTGTCAAAAACAGCCTGAGCAGACAAAAACAAACAAGGCTTGTAATGATTATGTGATTCTGAGAAGCTGACAAAATGAGAGTGGATTTTCCAAGATGGAAAGTCCTCCAAGACTTTAGTTCACATCTAATGAGCGCTGGCTCGGAGGACGTTTGGGTCGTTTAGCTGAACAGAACCTGGTATGGTCAGATGCACATATACAGTACAAGCAGCATGCACAGATGAGCGAGCGCTCAAAGAGGCTGATGGTCACATCATAGCACACAACAATGGAGCAGTTCAGTCCTTCATTGGGCTCAAGTGGAGCTTTACCTGCTTTGTGGACTTTGTGAATCTGTTTGAACATAGTTTTGTACCAATCCTTTGGCCGATCCACCGTCTGTGGGGGAACAAGTTAACAACAAAAATTATTATATATACTACAGTCATAATCATTTAATAAGACATTATTGTGTGCCGTTAAGATACATGAATTAAATAAATGTGGTTAAATATGAGGATTAGAGGTGAGTCTTGGCAAGGATGTTGTAATACGATACGTATCACGATACGATAATACCGCTATGTATCGCGATATTCTACCTAGAGATGAAAAATCAAGTTGCTGTATACAGCATGTTCATCAGAAGATATTGATCATTCAGAGGACAAAGTGAGTCAAAACTATTTGCTTCAAAACATTCTATTTATTATTTATTATTAGTGTTTTACAAATAATGCAGGTATTACACACTGCCATCATAAAATCAAGTGCATCAAGTAACCATTGCAACACATTGAAAGCTCTCATTAGAATGAAAAAAGTGTCATGAATTAAGTGTCATTCTTTAAATTATGACACCTCTGGAGCTATATTGGCATTTTTTGGGTTAGGTGGAGGGATCTAGTGCGGTTAGGGTAATGAACGACACTTAATGACACCTTATTCATGCTAATGACGAGTATCACGTCATAATAATGACAGCGTAATGTCAGCGTAATGTACAAAACTTCAAGTAAAGTGTTGCAGAAACATTAAACAGTAAAAGCCTAAAGAATGCTAAAATACAAATACTGTTATATGATTGTTAGATAATATCAAGACTAACTATATCAAGAAAAACTACTGTATATAATTGATATTCTTTGTGATTAATTCAGATTTTTTTTTCTCAACCAAAGCTGTAAAAAGCTTCCAAAGCCTGCCATGATGTAGTTGTACAGCAACTAAATAACTTATTTCATTAAAAAGGAGGGTAAAAACATTTCATTAAGGCTGATTAGACACATCTTGGTTTGGCTCCTGTGTCTGCGGCTAAAAGAATTTAGGAGTGATACTAATGTACGTGCACTAAAAACCACTTCAAAGACGAGCTATTAAATGGCAGAGACTTTAATCCTCCTTTTATTCAGCAGCACTAAACACTGTTCCACTATTCTGGTCACAGAAAAGGCAGTTCAGCTCCACAGAGAAGGAGAATGACCGAGGATGTAGCGCTGCTGGCGTTGCTAAAAGACGAGCCGATTACCACTTCACTCTCCACGGTTACAGCGTAGAAGGCCAAAAAATGTTTGTCTGTTCAAAACAAAAAGCATCTGTTTTTCTTCTTTCCTCTTTGTTCTCCTTTCCAACTCTATTTCCTCTTTTATTGCTTGTCTCTTTCATTCTTCTCTATTTTAGTCTGCTTTTAAAAAGGAGAAGACAAGCCAGCACACTCACAATCACAAACATCTTATTAAAGAAGACGGAAATGAATAGGCTTCTTACAGTAATACAACTAATATACATCGGACTGTTGATGTGAAATATTATTTATTAATAGTTTATTTTTGACATAATATAATTATATATTATTATACTAAATACCCCTATATCCAATAGCCCTTACATTAATTATCCATATACCAAATATATCTGTTTAATTGATCTGCTCCTTTCACACACGTTCCCTCACTCCGCACACTGGTCGAGCGGCAAGCAAACTCATTCGCAGTTAAAGGGCCACGCACCCCCACACACACACTGACAACAAATGTTATGTAAAAGTCCTTCCACTCCCTCAGAGTCACAAAGCTGTGTTTAGGTCCAAAAACATGGTACCGTTTGATTTTTTGTGAATGTGCATCAGGCAGTACCGAAGGAATTCGGTTGGTGCCTAAAAAAACAACATGAATTCAAAAGATCGGATCAGTCAATGTTTTTTTCAACTCACTGATCGGCCCAAAAATCCTGATCGTGTAAAGCCTGTTCATCTCAAATCTGTTCATAAATGATTGATTGATTGAAGAAATGCTAAACCTCTGACTCTGTCTCTCTGATGATTCTCAGGTTTGAACAACTACAGAGTAATTTCACTCTCATTCTAACAGGACATTACATGTCAGCAACATTAGTAACAAATGTGACTCATCTACTACACTGCAGATTCTTCCTAATCCGTCTGGAGGGATCTCACCGTGCGGATAGCGATAGGGATTCCCGACTCATCCACGGGTCCGATGCCTTCATAATGAGGTGCTTTAATGACGGACACTTTCTTTTCTTCCTCGGAAAAATGAGCGATAGGCACTGTGCTGCTGACGCTGGTGTGACCCGACACCATGGACTCTCTGGTGAACGATTCACTGCCCTCTACACAAAACAAGGAAAACAAGAGAGAATGTCAAATATCTGTAATTCTTTTGTAATATTTGAATAGTTTCATCAAAGATCAAAACATTAAACAAATTGAATATAAACTCAACATTTCGAGTCCATTTAACATTCATCTCAATTCCTATCAGATGCTATATTTTGAATCTTTATTTTTTGTTAAACTGTTTGTATCTTTACATGTATTTAGGTGATTTCTCACTTCTTTAAGACATACTATAAATATACATCCTTACATAGCCTTAAATAATCCTTATTTTAAATATATCCCCGGTCAGGTCACTTTTTCAAGGCCTATTTTCTGGGACAAGGATAAAAAAGTTTCAACTAAATCTAACCAATAAAACAAGCTTTACGTAAGCGACGAGACACTGAGTTTATCACTAAAGGCAGTTTGAATCCGAGTACCAAAGTCTAAAAAAAATTAACAAATAAAAAGTCTGCCTTCTCTTTTGAATACTAAACTCAATACACATTAAACAACTCATATACATAAACCAAATAAACACACACCTTAGACGCCTCAATGATAAATAATAACTCATCAATCAATAATCTTGTACGTAATTTGTATTGTTTTAAATCAGCAGTATACGTCATCTTTAATTAACTGTAATAACTGATCATATCATTTCTAAATGTAAAGTTTTCTAATTAAAGACTACTGATAGATATACACTTTTGAATTTCTGCCTGGCTCACATAAAATGTGTATGTCTTCATCTCTTCCTCCTTGATGTGTGACGACTAAAGTTTTGACTCTGACGATCACAAATGTCTTACGTAACATAACAAAAGAAGACACATGGCCGAAGTCATGCTCCATGCCAAAGGGAGGAGGGACCAGATAACGACTGAATAAAATGCTGAGAAAAACTACATTCTGGGCTGGAGGTGACCGACCCTGGGACTGTTGGCTCGGACAATGGCCGTTTCTCAATTCTAAGTATGCATACTCCATTCTTGTGAACTCCTGGGTACGGACTGGTGGAGGCAAACTTGGAGAACGTATGTGCGCTCCACTGTAAACATCAAAGAAAATAATATGTATTATTGAGTAGATGTCATTGTTGTAAATATTATTTTGTAAACCAATAAAACATTTGGTGATAAATAAATAAAAAAAATGAACAAAAATGTAAATACAATAAACGTGTGTGTGTGTGTGTGTGTATGTTTTGTTTAATAAATAGGTAATCTGGTCATAGCTAATTAGATGCCCAAAAAACACCTGTGACAAAAATCCTAAGAAGCAACCAGGCAATAGGTGATACAGGCAATTTGTCCAAACATACAGTAAAGGATCAATTACAATGGATCAGACAGGTATGGCTGTTGTGGCTGCCCTTTATCACATAAATATTAATAATAAATAAATAAAAGGAAAAGGAAAAACATATTTACAAAATATTAATAATAAAAAACTATAAATAAAGAAGAAAAATAATAGTTGGCTATTAATGGTAGAAGGATGAACTAGATAAATAGATTTATTAAATCAATAATTAAAGATAATATTTGAAAAATAATAACAATGAGTGAAGAAGAAAAGGAAAAAATAATTTACAAAATGGTGATAATAATAAAGGAATCATGTGCATGTTCTAAGTGCATGCTGGGAAATATAGCTGCCGAAGTACACACAAGTCTCCTCTGATGCATACTCTGGAGCAAGTTCATCCGGGGATTTATAGCGGACTTGCTGAGAAGCACACAAGTCTGCACAAGTACACAGATTGAGAAACGGCCAATGTCTGTACGCATTTAGAACGGTGTCTACTCCAGACCACAGCTGTGTTAGATGAGTGCTTGTCTCCCTATTGACTTGACTTATTTTGTTGATTCACGTTCTGCTCATTTAAAATCTATAATTAAACGATCGATTCATTCAAGCAAAACAAAACGTTTAATTCTGTCTCTCTAATGCTTCTCAGGTTTGAACAACTACATAGTAATTTTACTCAATTCTAAAAGTGACTGTCATATATAATCGACGAGATTCCTTAGCTACCTGTGGTATAACAAACAATATACTGATTCAAAATACTTTGAACAGAGCATGACATCACCAGGAAACTACTGGCAATGGTTCAGGAATCCTTGGCTCAAACAAAAGACACAAAGAACCGGTGACTCACCTGAACTCCTGCTCTGCCTCTGCAGGCCAGAGTAAAGTGAGGTGGGGGGAGGGGGATAGGATGGGGGTGAGAGCGGCCTCTGTGCATGTCCAGAACGTCCATTCATAGCGTGAGAGAGAACCTGGCCCTGGGAGTGATCGACAGAGAAGAGAAACATTACGACACAAACGTAAAACAATGAATTACAAGAAATTAATAGATAATTAGCCACTGGACAGTGAACATAATTTAAGTTTTGCAGAAAAGCCAAAAACAAACAAAAATGGAACTAAAAATATTCACACACACACAAACAAAAAAAGAGAAACCAGGATTTTTCATCAAGTGAGATAAATAAGCACTGGTCCAATCATTTTACTAATATAAGGATTAGTAAAACTCAAACAAAGACAGGCTTCTCTCATGTACGTAGTTAGTATTATTTGGATTGTGAAACAATCACAAAAGAAGGCTCAAATATTCTCCTATGTAGCATAAAGAGCGAGTGCATTTTTCTCACACACACACACACACACACGCACACACGCACACACACACACCAAAGATTGATTTACAGTGAAAATACATAAGAATAGTGTCTAAAAGCAACTACTATTATATTATGGTAGGTATACTGACATGAAACGAGCGCTCTATACCTAAAAAATAAATTGCACACTTATTGCCAGTATATCAAAAAGCACATTAAGTGAGTCACATTACTAACAGGGTGAGAATTATGGTTGTTGATCCCAATTATGTTAGAGCTAAAACTCTGAAGGGTTGTGGCAAGGATACAAGATTTCTGAACTGATTTACAGACTATCAAATACATCAACTAGAGATGTAATTAAGCCATTAAGCATGACTTTAGATATGGCCAATTGGCAAAGTCATAGAACTAGAAACATTTCTCACCCAAGACTAATATATATATATATATATATATATATATATATATATATATATATATATATATATGCCATATAATAATAATTACCAAGAAACCCAACATGGACTGGTAAGACAAATGCAGAGTGAATGGCGTATAAAACCAAAATGGATGCAGCCCAACATAAATTGTCCAGTCCAATGATATTAGTATTATAGAAACAGATCATCCTCATGCAACTACATGCTCTATCAACACATCTGATCTTATGAGTCATTGTTTCTTTTAAATATTTCTAGCGAGACATGATTCATTCATTTATTGTATTTTTTTTTTTTTTTTTAACGATGTTTATATGCTTTAAGTGAAGATTTTCTGCAATGCAATTGGAAAACAAAAAAGTATTGTCAGATCATGAATTTCAGATATAGACTGGCTGTAATTGCAAGCAAGCCACACAGGGATGCTAAAATATTAAAAAAAAAAATCACAATGCAGACAAGCACTGACAAGTGCACAGAGACAGTATAGTCAGAAAGACACATTAACAAATAAAGAGACAAAGAGGGTCTAGACTTAATGGGGTGTCTGGCAGGGTGTACTTGATGGTTAGTGAAAGATGAAAACAGGTGGTCATCACATTTTTTGTGGATATTTGGTTCAGCCATCCCAGTGAATGAGAGGACGAAGGCAAACATTGGCTTTATGTGGTTGTGTTATGTTACATCGGTGACTTGCTGTGATAATTACGTTAGTGACAGGGGCAGCTGCAGCGGTGGAGCCCATAGAGGTTGTTAGCGCATCATCAGGGCCAGCAGCGGATGTGTAGGCAGAGACATTGCTGAGGGTTGGCGATGGCGTAGGTGAGGCGCCAGGTGAGTCCAGGCTGCAGATCTGCAGCTCGTCCAGCAGACCCGTCGTGGATGACGAGTAGTGGCTGAGGGCTGACACCGTCACGGGGGAGGCCGAGGGGGACACGCAGCCCCCGAAGCTCACGCTGCTGACTCCTGAGAGGCCAGGCCCACTGACCCCAGCAGCTGCTCTGCCAGCTCCACTGGGAACATACGGGGTGGGCGATAGGGCCTTGGGCATTAGGCCTGACAGGTAGTCGAGTGAGTCTGAGCTGTGGCAGCGATAGGGAAAGTGCCGTGCTGTGGGGTCAGGGGAGGGGGGCCCCTGGTGTGGAACAGAAGGGGGATTGATTGACAAAAGAAGAAGAAGGGGGAGAAGTGCTTAGTGACATTGCTTATTTAATGTGGTCTAAGACAGATGTGTGGAGGTATAACAAGAGACTTTAACAGAAAGCAAAAAGCTTCTCCACAGTGCGACACCGGGGCTGCAGCGTCATCCGCTGACAACATGAATCATGCTGTGAATTGAAAAGGCTCTGTTAGTTCACTGTGGAAGGCAGTAAGTACATCATATATACAATAATTGTAGCCTAGACCAGTGGTTCCCAAACTTTTCACAGTCCTGTACCCCTTCAGAAGCCATGTACCCCTTACTCCTGCACACTTAAACATCATCAAATGTCATACACATTGTATCCCTACAGTGAAATTTGTCTTTGAATTTACCTATCCTAGTGAGGAATAATATATAATAAAAAAGATGTATCTGTATGCACACAAGAAAACATCTTATTCAGAATTATCACTCGATTTATTTAATTAATTAGTCTACTGGTATTTTCAGTGAAAAACAATCCTTTATTTTGGAAAAAAGAAATCAACCTAACATTTGTTGATTGATTATATACCAGTAATACTTGCATACATATCATCACCCCAACTCGCTACTACTTTAATGAGAAATGTGAGGTTGGGAGGATACATATACCACTCTGCAATGTTCTGTCTGAGTCTTAAATCATTCTACACGTGGTGGCAAAGAGCATCAAGCGTGTTTGGCTAATGCAAAATAATGTAGCTCTAGTCATATTTGCACTTTTTTGATTAAAGCAGAAATATGTAACTTTTTTGCTCTTAGTGCTCCTTTTAAAGGTCCCTTTTGGTTATGTCACTGTCGTAAACAGGTGGGTACTATCCATATGCCTTCCCCAAGTGGATTTGTGTTTGAGCCCTCTGTCGATACGATTCCTGTTTCTTTTTCCTTGGATAAAGGTCTTCTCTGCCTTTTTTTTGCTGGCTCCGCCATGATATAAGTTTGAAAAAAGTGAATTTGTAGACAACCGTGAGCAGCCACAGGGATGGTGATAGTCTAGCATTAGTGTGCATTGGGCTGTCGTAAAGCAGTACGTCTTACCCTCAGAGGGACTACAAGAAGGATTCATTAAGGTAAAAAAGTTACTTAGTATTGATTAAATTTGTTTTTTTGTTTTTTGATTGTAATTTGTGGCAATGCATGGAGGCTTCTGCCTGATGCTCTATTTATATTATGTTTTTTTCATGTACCCCCAATGACTATTTGGGTACCTTGGGGATACCCATATCCCACTTTGGGAACCTTGGGACTCTAGACGAATGGTTCTCAAACTTATTTTGCTAAAGTACCCCCTTTCTCTTATTTCTGAATCCAAGTACCCCCCTTGTCTGACTACAACATTTTGCTCAGAATACTATGAAAAAATAACTATAGAGCATAATGATGAAATTAACGAGTGATAACACACATTTTTAAAAATCTCATTTTGTAAAAAGGTAGAATGAAACAGTAATTAGTGCCTTCTGAATAAAAATATTTCTATAGTTTTTAATCATTTCCAGTCATCTCCCGCCTGGTGTTCTAATTAAGATCTTTTCCATCATCATTATTATGATTATCCTTTTTAATGAAAAATAAACAATAGAAAACCCCATATTTTTAATGCATTTATTTGTTATATTTCCACTATCTACCTTGCTCAAGTACCCCCTGTTGTGCCATCACATACCCCTAGGGGTACAAGTACCCCCATTTGAGAAACACTGGTCTAGACCTTTAAATACATTTGTTTATCACATACAACATCACCACATTAAGCGAGTAGCATTGAATCTAAAATGCAAAAAAAGAGAGCATATATGACCACTTGTCTACCAAGTTTAGCCCGACTAGAAAACAGTACCTTTACTTGATCCATTGCGAACAAAGAATTATGAGTTTGGTTGGTAGGTAACCCCCTTTTTTTTTAGATCTTGATGTCACTATGACCCCCATCACAAACCCAAACACATATCAGGATGCACTTTGTCACTGCTCTATTTGCTCATTTCTGACAGGTTATACCAATAGTCCTGCAGCCGAAGATCGAGGTGGAATTTCAGGAGGAGGTTTTGTCATCTCCACGTGGGATGGAATTGGAGTTGGGGGTTGATCTGAGGCTTGATCAGGGACTTCCAGCACAGCTCTGGGACCTGACACTGGACTTTTTAGATTGTTTGTGCTCAAGTTGACAGAAAGTGATGCTGTTTGTGGCTGAGGTTGAATGGGACTCTTTTGCACAGTGGAGGAAGTAGGTGGAGTGGAACATGTGGTTGGGGTCTTAGGTTTAGGATCAACATAGGAATACAGGTGATCAGGAGGGTCTGGGACTGTGACGGGTGTTAGCTTAACAGTAGCAACCTTACGTTCTTGGACATTAGCAGAAACAGATGCAGAAGCATTGTTGTTATTGTTTGGAATTGTTATATTTCCCTGCTGGTCTGGGTGTGAACTGGTCTCTGAGTAAGAGTAGGAGGATGTGCTGCTTATAGTGTACGACTCTCTTAGAGCTGCCTTCTCCTTTTTAGTGAATGTTAGCACTGCGGGACGCACATTATCAGGCAGAGGGATGACCGAGCTGCATTCAGGTGGATTATAGTCAGTGGGCGAGAACTGAAAACTCTCTCTCCTGGGTGGTGGCAACGGCACACAATTGATATCCTTGTTAGCCAATCACAAAGCAACAGCCAATGTAAGTACAAACAAAACAAAAAAACAGGAAAAAATATCAGCACAAAGCTTCAGATTGGACAATGATAGTCAAATTATAAAAGATGACACTGCAACATTTAAAGCAGCAATTCTCAACTGGTGGGTTGGGACCCAAAAGTGGGTCGCAGACAGCTGGTCAAAAATAACTACATACTTAATAACTCTCATGTTGGACTTGTCTTTTATTTTGAAAGAAACTTTTTTCTTTTGACAGGCATTCTGTGAAATTTGTTTTCAACAACTATTTCTGAAAAACTAAATTTGGTTGGTTGAATTCTAAGAAAAACTGGGTCGTGTTTTAATGACCGTGGCAAAATGTGGGTCCCAGCGTGAGACTAGTTGAGAACCCCTGATTTAAAGGGTACCTGTACTACCTCTAGCCATGTTTATAACACAATTATTTTACGTATTACAAAAAAACAAAAGATATGCACATATGTTCAAGAAAACATATTCAAGTACGTTGTTGAACATATTTAGAAAATAAAATCCATGGAGAGTAGCCATTTTGAGCCAGATGTGATGTCAAGTTGTTCATTCCAGTGCAGTGTTTACATTAGCTCTTACCTGATGTCTTTAATTTTCCTACTTATTCAGGTTTTTGTAGTGCTTTTCTCCACCCTTTCTTTAATGTTGTCTTATTATTTATTATGCAAATCACAAAGATGTATGTTGGAGGAACCGTTGCCATGTTTAGTTATTATTGTATGTTTGCACAGCCACAGCCTGCAGTCATTGTTTACATACGAGATGGTACAGAGATCGCTCTGCTTGGCACGAGTGAACAGGAGAGAGTTTGAACTTACTAAGAAAGAGTCTAAAAGGGACATTAAAGGGATTAAATGATGAAAACCTCCTCTAAAAACCTTGTAGTGCTACGCTGCACGTCACTCCGAGCGTCTGAGGGGGTTAAAATGTAGGGCCCTATAAAATCTGTTTTATATTTTTCCAAATTCCGTGTTTTCCACTTTAATTTTTTAAATTCCGTTTTTTAAGAAATATTCATCTTTTTTTTTTTTTTAAATATATTAGTTTTTAACTCCTGTGAGGAAACAAAATAAATACTAATGAATAAAAAAACAAACAATAATAATTAATAAAAAAAAAAAAAAAAAAAAAAAAAAAAGTAAGACAATTAAAAGGTAGATATAAGTTGTAGTGACATGGATTATTCTGACTGCTCCTTTTTAATTATTTTTATGTAAAGATGTATGAGCATTAATGTCACCATATTTCCGTCATTACGTTGCTCCAACTGACTTTTATTTTTTAAACCAGAAGTTCCCACCAAAACTGTTGTACTTGAGGTAGCTTGCTGACTGTGAATGTGTACCTACGGGGCACGGACGAAAGGCTGGAATAAAAAGAACTAAACGACAGCACGGACTGAGTTATTCTAGTTAGCCAGGCACAACAGTTCAACGTTCAAACAACGTGCGGCTGATTTGACCAGGCAAACGCAAAAAATACGGACGGAGCTTTACAGGCACAGCAAAGCTAAACAGGCACTGGTGGCTCTGTATTTAAGAGTCAGTGATGATTGGCGTTGTTTTAGACAGTGTTTGTGGTGATTTAGGCGGAGTTTAATGCAACCAGGACAGGAGGGGGGAGGGCGGTGCACCTAATAAGCGGTCCCCAGAAACATTTCTCCATAAAAAAACGATCATGCCGATTCTGTCCATTTCCGCGTTTGACTGTTTTCATTGGTCGATTCCGTGATTCCATCTGCGATTCCGTTAACGCGGATTTTATAGGGCCCTAAAAATGGCACTGGCAAGCTATGTTTTCTCCTCCTGGCAACTTTACCAGACTGAATTTCATCTATCATAGGCTGTATCATTTAATAGAGGTTGCAAATTAGATTCACTACAGGTACCCTTTAATATAATTCTATTAGTAAAAATCGAAGTGAAACGGCTTAAATCCTTGGAGGATGTCCTTACCTGTGTGGAGGACTTTTTGTCCTGCAGGTTGGGTCTGACACTTCGAAAGCCTTTGACAGTGAGAGATGAGCTACTGGTATCTCCGTTCTTAAGGCCGTCTGTTACGCTGTGTGAGCGCCAAGAATCTGGAAATGCAATGAATATTTTACTAAATTACTCTGGGAGGCACGTACTGCAGCTCATGTCTCCTGGTTGGAGCGGAATGCTTCGGAGCTTTCATTTAGCAGGAACTTACCCAAGTCTGAAGAGTGAGAAGCACTCCCTGCAGAATAAGAAGAGGAATAGATTTTGGATTAAATCCTAATGAAAGTAGATGCTGTAATGGCAACAGTGATAATGGCACACAGAGTAAGGAAGAATAAGTGGATCAAAAATATATATTTTGAACTATGATTTTAGTGTAAAAAGTTGAAAGGTGTAATCCATAATCAAGAAGAAATATATTACTGGAACGGCTTTGCTCAACACTAAACATTAAAAATAGAGAAATACAGTTTACTTTATATCCAAATAACTTAATTATTTTACTGATCTATGTACTGTAATTACGCTTTTTATGTTATTTTAACCAGTTTGAAAGAATAGTCACAAATTTAAACAGATTAGTTCCAGCTTCAAAATTTCATTTTATTCATGGGTTTTAATTGAAAAAGCCAAAAGCACAGTTTGTTTTTGTGATTTTAATAAAAATGTGTAAATGTCTCCATCTGTGTCTTCCCAACAATTACAAATCCCCATTTAAATTTGAAACATTTGGCAAAAAAAAGAGGAAATTAAGGAAAAGCTAAGTACAATATATTGAGATTCAAGATATATCGTTTTCTATTTTGGTGATGTAGAGATTTACAATATCCTCTATATCAATACATTTACATTTTATAGCTTATTTTGTATTAAAATTCTAACTTACAGGAGTTGATGCTTTAGCAGCTTCTCAGAACAGCATGAAAAGCACAGTTAGATGGATTAATGAGTGCGTCCTAACCCAGACCTTCCCCTAAACAAGCCACACTACAGAACTCACTCACATGTGATGTCCCTTACAAAAGAAAAAGTCAAAAACAGCACAAATTGTGCATCCGTTTGTTAATAAATGGGCCCGTGTGGCATTTTTCATCAGCGGATTTAACCTAGAATTGTATTTCTGGTCAGACTTTATTGAGTTAAAAATATCTAGATTTATATCGTATATTGCCATTCTGAGAAAAAAATATTTAGCTGACATGCATTTTCGTACATATTGCCCAGCCCTAGCAGCAACCCCGGTGTACTTTTAATAGCAAACCTAATGCATAATTTAATTTCATAAACCCACAAAAAGGTAATTAAAACCATTGACAAAAGGTAGATCAAAGAAAACATACAGAGAAGGTGCGGGTGTATTCACTCTGGAAAAGGGTGGGGCAACATTGCCAACAAACCGGCCATTACTACCACCACAGTAGTAAGGACTGGTTTAGGAAACAAAAGCAGCTCAATGCAAAGAAAAGATGAAACGAAAGCAAATCAAAAAATAAACCAATAGAAAGAGAAGTAGCAAACTTCACCCTGCAGTCTCAACGTTCCAAATTAGAAAATCAAATCAAGCAAAATCGTTTTAAGTTCTACAATGTCCACCAAGTTCAAAATGCTAAACAGATTATTATTATTATTATTATTAACAGCAAGCTGGTAAGACTTACCTTGTTGTTTCACTAATACTCTAGCTCTGCCATTAATGAATGGCTGGTACTTTTGACAATATGGTTGTTTTTCACAAATGTGTGTAGAATTGTGAGTTTGTGAGAGTTAGTACCTGTGGCTAGATTTGGGGAGCTCTTAACCCTCTTCATAGGAGAGAGAATGAGAGACATGGCCACACTCTTACGAGCACATCCGCCGCAATCTGAGAAACGATGGCCGAGGCAGCAGGTGATGATAGAAGCAGAAGTAAAAAAAATCTCACATGCACATGCATTGTCACAAAAGCACAAATGCAACCAGCAGGAGAAAAATCACACAAAATAGGCGAAAGCGCATGCATTCAAAAAAGCTTGATTATTGCGGCAGCAGATCAGTTTGTAGCTGGAAGAAAAATGAGTGCTTCAAAAATCCCAAACATTAAAATGATTCCTAAGTCATTTAGATTCAGAATTACAACCAACCCATCTTCAGTTTTTTGACATTATTACTCATTTTGATGTTTTCTTTTAAACCTTGTAAAAGTCACCCCACAGACCGTAATGCTATTATTTTTGAGAGTCGTTCTTACACTGGGTTGTTTTGAGTTTTGCTCTCCCCACAAGTTTATACCCTCCCTTTCTGACCATAAACACTTTATTTAAGTTCTCAGGAAATAATTTATTTCTGGCGTTGAAAACTACTTGCACTGTTTTAAATTTGATACGATCCATACATTTTAATGCTGTTGACTTTAAGAACAGTTGATTGGTGTGGTCTCTGTAACCCACTTTATGTACAATCCTTATTGCTTTTTTTTGTAATATACATAATGTCTGTAAGGTGGTTTTGTAGGTGTTCCCCCACACCTCAACACAATATAGCAGGTATGGCAGTACAACAGTTGGCTCCACCCAACACTCAGTTCTTGCTAATCTAGAGCCAATGTGTCCTACGTGGGCTTTCCAGCAAAGTTTGTGGTCCAATATAACTCCAAAAAAATTGTATTCTTATACCCTCTCAATATCTACATTATTAATTATCATTTTCACATCTCTGCTTGTATTATGGTTACCAAATAACATGAATTTTGTTTTGTCCAAATTCAGAGAGAGTTTGTTCACTTTGTAATTGTCATGAAAATTCGTAATTGGGGAACCATTTTACAGTTCTATGTACAGTTCTACATATATATGTAGTTAACAACTATTCAAATATGTTTAAAATCCAGTTTCCCCACATTTTACCATTTAAAAATAAATAAATTGAGGGGTATAATGTCACAAAAAAGGCTCAGACATCCACACCAAAAATATTAAAACCTATACTTTCATTGATTAGGAAGCCTAATAAGGTAACCAATAGAAAGGAAATAAATTAGATATTTTTTTTTGTGTATTTTACAGCTGATTTAGGACCCAATATCATAAGAGATGCTAACAAAAAAGGTAACAGAACATGAAGGTTAATAACTATGTTATTTATTTCAGGCTCAGTAATTGTGATTATTGTAATTGAGAACGTATTTGTAACTGACTTTCTGAGGATAGAAAATAATTGTAATTTAATTGTAATTGGAAAAAATGCTGGTCACTGTAATCAGATTTGAATTGTAATCCAACATGGGTAACTGAAAATGTAATTGACCCCAACCCTGATAACAACACACAAGAAATATGTGTACAATTGTGAGTTTGATTTCTGTTGGTTATCCAACCATGTTATTCAAATCTAGCCCTGCATTGAACCTGCACCCTTCCCATTGTGTTCCCTGATACAGGAAGCTGGAATAAGCTCCAGCAACCCCACACTCTGCACTCAATAGCCACGTGAAAAAATTATAATAAAGAAGATAAAGTAAATTATTGATTTAATCCATAATAGGAAAAGGTTGTCTTTGTCATCTTTTTATTTAGAAAAAAAAGGCAAACATTGATGAATTACTCATCACTGGATATGAGAAACACACTCTTCAGATTGGTTGCCAAGTTCATGACAAACCTATTTCCAGGCGAATACATTACTGTGGCTAAATGTAACAGGCCTACGCAGCTTAATAAACCCACTCACAATACAACTGGCTTAAAATGGATCATTACCATAGTAGTGAAACAGGGTCAACATTAGAGCAGGGTTTCATTACAATAACAGTTCATTAGTTACAAGGCGAGCTGAAAGGATGAATATCATATATACAGTATATTTCTAACAGCTGTGTTGTATGCCTACCTGTATTCATGGTGAAGAGCACTTCTTACAGATCTGCTGTAGGTGGAAACACTTTTCTGAAAAATAAAAAGTCCTCGGAATTACGACTTGGGCTTTAAAACGTGGCATAAACCAGAGTCATTTTCACACACTTTAAACTAACTATAACAAAGCAAAAAATAAACTGAAATATTATAGATGTACAAGTAAAATGTTTCACTCAATAGACCAGAGAACCAAAGAATTTAGCATGCACAAACCTTAATGATGATTAAAAAAAAAAAATTTAAAGTAAACAAGATTGGTTCTCATTATAACTCACAACATTTTCCTAAATGTTCTAAATCTAAAAACTTAGATGTTTACATAAAAAAATATTATCACATCAGAATATAAAAAAACAAACTATCTTAAACGGTTTCTAAGAAAAGCGGTCCCCTTTGAAGTTACCTCGAACAGAGTAAAAAAAAAGGCAAAAGGGCAATAACTCCGGAAAAAATATTTGCGCACTTCTCATTTTCAAACTCCATCAAGGTATTGATACCCTGAAGTAGGGATGTAAAGATTCATCGTGAGGCAGTTCAAAATTGATTCAAAGATGTTACGGTTCACATTGATACTGTCTATTTAGAATTTGAAATTCAGGACGTACCACCGTGTTTCAAATCAGAAGTGTGGAAGCATTTTGGCTTCCCCAAGACAAAATGAAAGAAGTAAGAAAGAAAGAACATAATGAAATCCAAGGTAAGAGAGGCACAGAGAGGAAAGGGAGAAACAAGTGAGAGAGAATGAAAGCCATAGTTGTTTATTTATATTATTTCTTTGATATGGGATTTGTTTTAAAGTCCAATTGTTAAAGCACAAAACACATTTTCAGTTGCACTTTTACATTGCATAGTTTACTGTAGAGCCAGAATTTAAATAAATAGGCTTCTTCTTCATTTGTACTATTTATTTATTTATTTCATTCAGGATTTATTTTTAACTAAATTGCATTGTTTTGCATGGTGTTATCAAGGGATTCTTCTGACAATGAAAGATAAAAAAATAGTACAGTATTTTCAAAGAGAAAAAAAATGGATATTTTTCAGTCATCATTTGTCTACAGTCTCATTTTGTAAGAAATCCATATTGTGAACCCAGTATCGTGAATCAAATCGTATCGGGAGTTGAGTGAATCGTTACATCCCTACTCTGAAGCCACACACCTAATTTGGTTATCCTATCTTAAATGGTTTCTGAGAAAAGCTGTCCCCTTTAACTCCGACGGACGGATGGAGCTCAAACCTATATCCCCCCTCCACACTTTATGGCGGGGGATAATAAATATTTACTGAGACCACTCTGACTGCTGCTACTACAACCAAAAAGTGCACGTTTAGCATACTGAAAATATACAGTTGGTCAAAATACAACACTACGATAAAGAAATACTTTTATTTTGGAGGTGATAATAGGCATGTTATGAGAGAGGGAGAGATTTATTTTTGGTAACAGATATACAGCCAGGAATGTTCTTAAGCTTTTAAGATTTGTGTAATCAGCCCTGTGAAAGTTGGAATGAATACAATGAAGTAAAGCCCCAACGGTCCACAAAGAAACTTTCCTAATTTGTTCTATTTCCGAGTTAAAATGCTGCACAACTGAACACAGCCAAATTTCACATCCAGTCATTCATGTTATTATTTTCCAGTCCTTTGATTATGATTATTGGCATATAACTACAAGAGTTGAGCCTGTGGTCAGCTACTTTCACAGTAATTGTGACTTTTGATGACATTTGTTATGGATCTCCATTTTCAAATCGAGTAAATGAAGCATCCTGTCGAGAATATTGTTCATCCTGAGCTAACACTAAATGATGAATGGAAATGCCAGGAGGCAGTATATACATGTGTCTGTTCAGAGAGAGGGTTAAGAACAAACATTTGGTTTGTTTCCGTGCACGTGAAGACAAGTGGCCCAATGCTTTAGGCCAGTGCTTCTCAACCCACGACCCCCAAAATAAAGGTTCCAGAGACTGGGGACCCCCAGTGTACCTGAAAGTGGTTGAACACAGACAGGACCATCTATAAGGGGGAATAAAGCGGAGACCTTTTTTCCATCCATAAAGTCAGCAAAATAATGGTCCCTTGTTCTATGAATCTGTGATAACATCATTTATCTATCTGAATAATATCCACTGTTATCCAGGAAGTTTCAGATTATTTGGGGAAAAAAAATTAAAAAAAATTTGATTTGGGCCATAGTATATAGTCATCCCAAAGATGTAAATCCTTGCTTTAATCAGAAATAATATAGGTTAAAAGTTACCAAAAATGGTGGAAAAGATAGTAAAATGGCATTTTAAAACCCACAGAAAAAAATTAGAGTGGCCAAAAACTGACAGAAAAAGTGGTAAAAAAAAGTTTAAAGTGTCAAAATTGGAACAATTAGCTTAAACTGAAAATCTATGGGCATGACAATTTGTGAATATGGTTACATTGGGAAAAATAAGCATGAAATATGGTGAAAAAAGGTTAAAAGTGACAACAATGTATTAACATGTGACATGAGATGGGGGAAAGTGGTGGAACGGGTTTATAGGTGCCGAAAATGTCTTGAAAGTGGAAAAAATGTGTAGAAAAGTCATTGAAATTTGATAGAGAAGTGGCAGAAATTGGAGTAATGTAGCAAAAATGCATTAAGATAAGCTCAAATATGGCAGGAAAAAGTTATAAAAATAGGTTAAAATATGGCAAATTTGGTGTAGTTGCCAAAAAAGGGTAAGTGCCTCGCAACCACAAATGAGGTCCCAACCCCAAGGTTGAGAAACCCAGCTTTAGGAAACATAATCTTCCCTATCACAGACCTCACTGCACATGTATAGCAAGTGGACTAAATGTAAAGGCATGGGCATTTACCAGTATATAAATATAATGTAAAGATAGGCACCCTGGATTCAGAAATATGTACAATATTTGCAAACCCATACAGGTCTTTTGTTTATTAATACTAATCCTCATAAATGGTAACTCATAATTTACTTACCATTAACAAATAATTAATTAACAGGTTTTTTTTTGTTTTTTTTTTCCAATGTGCTAAGAAGTGATGCAAATCTAAAAATGG
This sequence comes from Gouania willdenowi, assembly GCF_900634775.1. Classification (NCBI taxonomy): domain Eukaryota; kingdom Metazoa; phylum Chordata; class Actinopteri; order Blenniiformes; family Gobiesocidae; genus Gouania; species Gouania willdenowi. The sequence continues at coordinate 17,066,029 of NC_041044.1, forward strand.
TTACAGGATAACAATTCAACACATTTTTTGCAATCTTCTCCTTCAGCAATAATAATAATAATAATAATAATAATAATAATAATAATAATAATAATAATAATAATAAGAATAAAAAAAAAATCTAATATCCATCAGAAATCAAAACCATTTCAAAACTGTGCATCCTTTGCATGTCAAGTCCATGACAGGTCCTGAAAAATGTCTGATATCTTGGAACTGAGACCTTGGCACATCAATGAGACATGAATAACCAATGGGGCTTTGTTTACATAAGCGTATCCCTGAGCGATGCCCACCTCCTCTCAGTGTAGGCCTTTACTTGGAACAGTTGAAGAGAGTTGGATGATTGATATGAAGGACGCACACATCAAAAGCCCGAGGCAAAGCACTGAGTGTTGTATTGCTGCGTGAATGCATGCTTGTGTGTGTCATCGTGGGATATAGTAGTCCTGACTGAAAATACAGGTGACATGCTATATTGGCTGCAGTTGAGATCATACAAGTCTGGTATGCAACTAACTGGGACATACAGATGGTTATGATATCCATGTGGTATTGGAAGATGCTGATGTGAAGGCTTTGGATTACGCTGCAGAAACTGTTGAATTGATTAACACCAAAATACTAAAACTGTACAACTGTGTGCATGTCATGAAAGATTTCCATTCCATTCCATAGCTTTGATTAAAACCTTCTGAGTCCACCAGTAGAATGTATTTGTCATGGCCGGTAATGCTTGAAGTTGGAGCATTTATTGCCATCACAGCATTTTTATGCAAATTTGTTCCCAAAAATGTAAGAAAATGTTGATAAGGATCAAAAGTATATTCGCTAAAATGCCTCCTACAATTAAGTGGGGTGACCCTGGCTCAGTGGCCCACTCAGAGTGGGTTGTCCAAAAACCAAAGAGTTGGGGGTTTGAATCTCGCTCTATCCGAGTCATTGTCATTGTGTCCTTGAGCAACGTACTTTACCCACATTGCATCGTACAAATTGGTATGAATTGTGCATGAATGTTGGTGGCGATCAGAGGGACCGTTAGTGTTGAGTGACAGGTGTGAATTAATCATTTCTGTAGTTATTATGTAGTTTCTGTAACGCACTTTGAGTCTCCTTGAAAAAAGCGCTATATTAATCCAAGCCATTATTACCGTATTAAAGCAGAACTAAGTAACTTTTTCACCTTAACAAATCCTTCTCGTAGTGCCTGTGAGGGTAATACAAGTGTTTATGGGGTGATTGGGGGGGTCTTTCATCCCCCCTGCTGTTTCTGGCCAGAAAACCGCGCTTGCAACTTTCCTGCCTCCGGACCAGTACCAGAGTCGCAGCGACTGTAGCGACTACAGTCACTTCAATCGCCTGTGATGAGTCGCTTGAACACAGTGGTGCTTTTTGGTCACTTCATCGCTCTAGTGACATCATTACCAGTTAACAATTGTGTGTGTGTGTGTGTGTGTGTGTGTGTGCGCGCAGCAGGGTGACTGGGGAGACAACTGGCTGATCACGTCCCTTATCATAAACAGCACCGCTTTTACGGTATAAATGATCAACTTACGGAGTTACAAAAGGATGAGTTCACTCAGAATGTAGGCTTATTCAAGAAGGTAATCAGCTCAGTTACGTCCATGTACTGTATTAATCTTCAATTAAATTCCCTTATCTCATGTTACATAAGTGTAGACTCCTTTAAGAAGTCTGAACTGTCCATCTAATACAGAAATAATATTATTTATTATAATAAGTGGATAATCACATTTGAATATATCAATATTATGTATACATTTTTATTTTTATATTGTAAATACCAGTAGTAAAATTTAAAATAGAAGGTTATAACGACATTTTAACTTTGTTAAAGTTAAATGTTGATATATTTGAAGTTAGTTAGTGAGTCCTGAAAGATCTTCATAGAATTCTTAACTGTTATAATAATAATAGTTAAAAAAAAAACAAAAACAAAAACAAACACACATTACTGAGTATGTTTTTGTAGTGTGTTTATATAGGCACTACAGGGGGTACTTGAGAGAGAGAGAGAGAGAGAGAGAGAGAGAGAGAGAGTCAATCTAGGTCCAACAACCGGCGTGCGATGACTGGAAAGGATAAACCTATAGAAATAAGTCTTTTCAGGATACACTAAATCAGTGTTCTACAACCTTGGGGTCGAGAGCCCATGTGGGGTCACCTGGAGTTTAAATGGGGTTGCCTGAAATTTCAGAAAAATCTAAATAGATTTAAAACAATACACAATCCTAAACAACTGTATTTCTATACTTTCACTTTGTGAATCTTGGTCAACTAACGTGACGTGAAAAAAAATATCTGAGCTCAAACATGATCGAAAACTAATTCTAAAAAAAATGTTTTTGGGATCGGCAGAAATTCTTGGTATCAAAATTGGGATTCAAAAAAAAGGGTGGGAACCACTGCACTAAATAGTGTTTCTTTGTACTTATTTACAAAATGAGACTCTTTAAAGGGGACATATGCTAAATCCACTTTTTTAGCCCTTAAATGCATTTTGATGTATATTTAGATTGTTTAGAAGCACAGAAATATTCAAATTAATCTCTTCAGGTGCTCCGTTGATATCTTTATATTCTGTTTTGGTCATATTTTTCAATCTGTTTCGATTTTTCGATTCTCTATTACGTTTTTTGAACAATAACGTCAGCGGAACTGCCAAATTAGGACATCAACTCCAGGCCCAACACGAGCAATCCGCCATTTTTTTTTCTCGCTTTTATTTTGTAGTCCAAGCTCCAGGATGCAGAAGTTACTAGAGGATAAGTCAAAATGTTCGGTTGTTGGATGTAGTAACCCACACGCTTCATTACACCGTCTCCCAGCATCAGAACCTTTTCAAAGTGCCTGGTTGAGTTTTATTTTTCACGGAAATGTACCCACATCTGTGGGTAAGGTCATTTTTGTGCGAGCAAAGCACTTCAAGGATGACTGCTTCAGCAACCTCCGCCAGTATAAAGAAGGATTTGCCGAAAGACTTTGTCTGATTGAGGGTTCAATTCCTTCTATCTTTAGAGACGACGAACAGAGCACTTTGGTAAGCTGTAAATAACGCTAAAAAGTGTGATGATAAGACGTCCCTGTCATTGTTTTGTTAGCATTAGCAGTTGCACCGTCTTCATATGTTGGCGCTGTGTGCTCGTTTTAGATCCTTGATGATATGGCCTACGTGATTTAATTTAAGTCTAAAGTTTTCTTTAGTCATTTCATTTTGCCGTTTTTGTCTCCGAAAAGACTGTATTAAAATGCATTTCATGACGTTAGCTTGGCGCTAGCGTTAGCTCGGTGCTTGTGTTAGCTCACTTGTTAGGGTTCTGCAGGTTCATCATCTTCATTTTCATCTCGCTCCGCTGGGTCCGACTCTGGCTCAAACATGTAAGGCTGGATGGACAAGTCTTCTGTTGTTGACAATGTGTAAATAACGTATGAATGAACTTTTTCTGCGCCACTACATAGCCATATCTCTTCTATCAAACTACAAAAATGGCCGAGCAGGGTGGAGTTGAACCTGGAGAGGGGGCGGGGTATGAAGTGTCTCATTTGCATTTAAAGAGACCGCACCAAAACGAGTTGCTCTTAGAAGCACATCAGAAAAGTGGTAGAAAAGGGGTCTGGGGAGCTATAATAATGAGAAATTCAGACCCAAGCATTGCAGTTCCGCTTAACTGTATGATTTATATGTAAAAAGGAAGGATTTAAAACCATGATATGTCCCCTTTAAGATGTGTGTTATCACTCATTCATACGCTCTATAGTTGTTTTTAAATCGTTTCTAAGCAAAATGTTGTAGTCGGACAAAGGGGGTACTTGGATTCAGAAATAAGAAAACAGGGGTACTTGAGTAAAAATAGTTTGAGAACCAATGGTCTAATGCATTTTGTCCTCTGAAAAAAAAGTCCAAATAAATAGCTCATTACTGTAGTGAGATTTTTCCCACATACAGTATGTCAAACACAGCTGCTTCTGCTATTAAGTAAGAAATATCATTACTGGTGGGCTTACATGAGGCTATGCACCATGGGATACTTTCTGTACCCCAAGACCTAATCCTCACCCTCATACAGAACAACCTCATAAATCTGTCTGCGAGATACATACACGCATGAATACAAATCCCACACCCACACATGTGCACACTCAGGGGTAAATCATGGGTCTGGCGTCGCAGGCTGTCGGCATCCAAGTGATAGTCAGATTATAAACAGCATCATGTTTCCTGTGGACAGATCAGCGGCGACACAGCAGCTGTGGCTATGGTGTAATGTTATGGCTGGACATAGAAAGAGAAAGCTGCATGCTTTGGACCAGAGAGGTACTTTGCTCGTTTGGCCAGACTTTTGCAAAACGTTAAGGCCAAACGGTCTTAAATGCATACTCATACAAATTGTATGTATGTTTTTAATTAAAGCCAATAAATGAATACAAGTCTAAATAATGAACTTGATGATGAGTCCTTGGGTAATAAATCAGTAATTAAAAAATAAAGACAGAGGTCTTTGATTACAACAAGTTTATAATTACTGTGTACAATTTTTCTAGACAACACATACACAATACAGTGATTTAAGCTGCACAACAGCACAAGATTCAACATAAAGCCTTTTATGCTTCATTAGTCAATGGAGTGACACATTGGCACAAACGAGCTGTGCTCCTTAACCTACATGGTACATTCTGATGTGTTCATTTAATAACTACTTTTAAGTCTGAATACTTAAGGTAATCTTATACATTTAAAGGTGAATTTATTATGAAGGAATATAAAAATACCTTCTACACCTTAGAGCAGAGATGGGCAACTTTTATTAGAGCGGGGCCCAAAAAATGTGATTGTCTGATCCAAGGGCCACATTTAGAATAATGACCAATTTGAGCATTAATACAGTAAAGAACAAAGGGTTTTGTCTTTGTAGTCTTTTTGTGTGGGTTCCCTTGGTGTTTTTAGAGTGATTTTTAATTAATTTTGTGTATTTTCTTGTCAATATGGCAACTTTTTGTTGCCTTTTTCGAGTCACTATGTGTGCCCATATGTGCTATGTCCTTGAATTTTGTTGTAATTGTCTTGTGTTTTTTTGGCGCTTCTGTGTGCTGAGGAGTTTTTTTCCTAATCCCACACTGTGCCCCTCGCTAAAGGAGCATAGTTTGGGACCTGCCTTTTTTCCCCCTCTTCTTACTGCCTGTTTTCCACTTCTCATCTAAGACATATTGGGCACCGCCCTTGTGGCGACCCACAGTTTGTCCTGCTCCTGTCCTCCCATGTTGTGTGTGATTGTCTTTTTACGTTTCTTGGACAGGATGTAACTGAAATGCAAATTTTCCGTTGTGGGACGAATAAAGGTTATCTTATCTTTTGTTATATTTTTGCGTTATTATGATTGTTTTTTATTATCATTTTGTGCAATTTCATTGGCCTTTAGTGTTATTTAAGTCCTTTTGTATATGTTATTGGTTTTGTAGTGGTTTTGTGTTTAAGTGGTTGTTTAGTGTGTCTTTGTTGTCATTTTGTGTATTTTTGTTGACATTTTGTGCATTTTCTGTGTTTATTATTCATATAACTTCCAACTTCATGAATTACAATTACAAATTAGACATTTGCCTATAACTGCCTTTATTCCCATTAAACCACTGCCGCTTATACTCCTTAGACTTAGAGGGAAGGATGTTGTGAAGAAGTGGCTAAAAGATCATGTGTGATATATACCAACTGTTATAACCACAAACAGCAAAGCTATGAACTATTCCAAAAGCTTGAGAGACCCACATCACATCAGAACTCAATATGAGTCACTCTGGCACTCATTAACATCCACATTTTATCATACATTTTAGTCCTCCCACAGCTAAAATCACAGCTACTTTCAATCCCTTTGAGCTCCCTCCATCTGAGGTTTCTCTGCATAATAATAGAAGCACAAGTCTCTATAAAGTGAGACCAAAGTGAAATCCATCTTGGTCAGTGAGTCCCACCCACTCCATGATGTGCTGGTCAGTCACAGAAGCACCTTCAGCACCAGGCTGATCCAACCACGGTGCTCCACAGAGTGCCATCGGAAATCATTGCTGCCTGTGACGATCAGACTGTATAATTCATCACTGTAATCTCACAGCTTGATTGTTGTAAATATCTAAATCATATTTGTATTATTTTTGTAAACATCTGTATCATATTGGTATATATTTGTATTATTATATATATTATTAGTAGTATTATCTATTGTACTTTATTTTCAACAGTCTTTTACTTAATTATACACTTATTTATTGTTTATTCTTTCTTTCGTCTTTAATGTTTTTTTTTCTTTTCTTTTTATTTTTTTCTGTGGCTGTAACAAAATCAATTTCCCCTGATATTAATAAAGGAATTCTGATTCTGATTCTGAAATACAGGTTCTTCAGCCACATTTTCTTCAAAGTCCTTGTTTGCAAATAACTTTAAGAAAAACTACAACACATTTGACAATCCCAATAATAAGTATTTAATTTGCACCTTAATCAACATAAAAGTATGATATCTTCCTATAGCCATAAAAAACAGCCTCAAAAAGCGCAAAAGGTAGATGAATAGTGTGTATTATCAATGATAAATATTGGGAGGAATTGTTTTTATGGTTTAATAAAAAGCACTTTGACAACTAAATGTTAATAGTATCGGCATGCAGCTCGATAAACAGATAAGGTGGCCACAACAAGTCTTATTTAAACTAATCTAAAATATCCCAGTGCAACACCCTTATAAAAAGCCTACTTTGAATAATTCACTCTAATTTACAGTTGATACAAACATTGGCTTTTCAAAATAAAATGCATTGCCGTTTGCGTAGAGCAGCAGGAGAAAGTGAACAGCCTCCAGAGACAAACAGACTGGCCTCATGGGTCTTGACCCCAGAATGGTCAGTGTGGCTGAGACATACTCAGAGGATGTTGACAGATTAAGGCTCCTTAGCAAAGCTATTTAAAGACTCAAAAGACCAAGAAGTCATCAGACAGACGTGCTCCTTTCAGCCCTTTCAATATAGATGGGGTTATCAGAGGTCAAAAGCTCAATAATGTTAGAGAAATGCATGAAGAAGAAATGTCACAAACCAATAACATAGATAACAGTTTGAAGTCCAAAGACAAAAATTATGTGCGATATTACAGTAGAGTATCAGAATGACAATAATAGCCCTTTAAATGTCCCCCCTGAGACACCACATAACTGCCTGACTAAAGCTGAGCCATGCGCTCCAAAAATGGGCAGGTTTGGAACAGCTTCTTAGCCTAATTACTAAGCTGGAGCCAAGATATTTTAATTATGTAATATTGAGGTAATATTTGATTTGAGTGGTGCTGCTGGACTACAGTGAGAACAACATTAAAGGCCTGGGAGACAACACAGCTAGGGACTGGAACAACAACAAAGCATTCAAGTAAGACATGAGCACAATAGTAAATTATTAAAAAAAAGTACATGCATTTAATATTTCATGATTGGAACATAGAACAGCTAATCACAAACTTTTTTTATTGCTGTGAAGTGGGAAAAACGTTTTCTTTAAAAAAAAATTCTGTGTTAGGAATGGGGGGGGGGGATTCTTCCTATTGTTTGTTTAACATGAGGTTGAATGATGATGGTCTTTCTACTCTGTTACCTCTTTGTGGTAAAATGCACAACATGAAAGTGGGTCACAGCCATTACACACTGAGGTACAACTCAATGGTTCCTGTTGTAATACCTTATGTCCTTCATTGTCCTTTTAAAAAATGACATCAAAAAGTTGTTCTCGGGTTTCCATGGATACAATTGATGAAAAAGGAAAGTGGAAAGGAAAAGGAAAAATACTGAAAATCTTCAATCAAACTGAGATTTTTTTGCTTTATTAAACAAGTCACACTTATTATTTCAGTGGGTACAATTTTTTTCAGAAACAATATGTTAAAATGTATCGGGCCCGGACATACAGTGTTTTTTCCACGTGTGTCCGTAATGAAAATTTTGCCCATGTACATTAGAAATTTTAGATCTTGGCTGTCAAACTCATTTTAGTTCAGGGGCCAAATACAGACCAGTTCATCTCATGTGGGTCACAGCAGGATCTTTAATTAAAGTTCTTTAATTTTTGTGATTATTTCTTATTTAATTTGGGGACATTTTGTGGAATAATTTGAAGAAAAATTGCAGGATTTTGGAAAAAATAAGATATCTTTCAACAATTTGAGATAAAAAAAACCCCAAAACAACTGACTGCTATCATGTCATATACGCATAGGAAAACTGTGAGCCCTGAAAATATTGTGCAGTTTCAAGGAATTTGTGTATTTAGGGGGACTGAGATCTACTACTGAATTACTTGGTCATTTACACATTGGTTCATGTATTCCCGTTCATTTTTACTTACTCCTGCAGGCCACATAAGATGCTCTAAAGGGCCGTATTTTTCCCCCGGCCCTTGAGTTTGACAAATGCGATCTAGTTTAGTAAAGATCAGAATGCAACCACTCAAATGAGTAGACTAAAACATACTAATGCTCTAACACAGGAGTGTGAAACTCATTTTAGTTCAGGGGCCAAATATGGAGCAGTTTATTTTGAGTGGGCCGCAGATTTTAGGTGGAAAATATAGTAATATAATCATTATTGTGCTCTAGTTTGAACTTCCACCTATAAATGAATGATAAAATATGTACAGCACTGATAATATCAAAGCAACCAGTGACAGATATCAGCCCAATTTATTTGATTTTGTGACCCATTTTTAGGTAATTTGAGGAAATTTTGTGAATATTTTTCATTAAATTTGTAGATATCTAGTTTTTTTTTTAACCTTTATTTAACCAGCAAAGTCTCTTTGAGATTAATAATCTCCTTTTCAAGAGTCCTGGAAGCAATTAGGTGTAGGGTATTTGCTCAAGGTCCCACAGTGGATTTGAACCTGCAACCTTCCGGTTATAAGCCCACTTCTGTAACCCTAGTAGAAATATCTACAACTGTATTAGTTTGTAATTTACACAATGATTCATGGTTTTCTTGGATGCTCTAAAGGGCCAAATTTGGCCCCCAGGTCATGAGTTTGATATGTATGCTCTAGTCTAAAATATATACAATATATAACCAGAATAACACATACTTGTCTTACACTACTGCTTTGACAACACTGTTACTTGTTGTCAGACCGAGGTCATTTTACAGGGAACATTTTATCAGTGCAATGCAACAGTCCTGCCACCACGTCACATTACTGCCACTTATTAAGCATCCATTTCCAACAAAGTCTCCGTTATCAGCCTTGTTTGTTCAACCTTGCCACTCATTAGCCGACCCCCTCTAGCTGTAGAATGAATGGGTGAGGTCAACAAACTGACCCTGCGTGCCTACTGCAGGGCTTTCCATACTGAAAACAACAGAGCCGTGTGTTTTGCTGATTGCGTCATAAACGCTGCTAACGAGCAGAGCTACTGGCCTGTAAGCACAAACGCAATTATGTAACGTAGGGATGTGGGAGAGGGTGACTGGATTGGCTGTGACATTTGGTGGCTTTGTTACATTACAGTCCCTTTACAGAGCCCGATGTGGATTGAGAGCAGCTCATTATTGTTCACATTGAGAAAGAGGAATGTTTTATACTTGGGGGGAAAAAGGTAGAGTTGCAAGAACAACAAAGGTATAGAAATCTGTGGACACACATAGTGAATACAAAATATTTCAATAGAAAGCTTCTTCATTTCTAAATATTCTATACACCAATACTGCGATTGAGATTTAATATGCAATTATTTTTTCAAGGGCCTCTTGTCATGAATTTTTCAACGAACACAAGCAATAAATCAATCTGTTTCATAATAAACAATGTCAGATTTATTTAAACTTAAATATAAATTTTAAAGCACAGATTACAACTATATATATTTCTTTAACACTACAGAGTATGTACACCTCTTTGTGCATCCAACCTTCAAACACATACTCATTTGGCCATAATTGACAACTCTACTTAAGCTCCCACTATATGTATACATACTTTCGATGGGCACTTTACTAACAACCAAAAAAACTATACAAAAAATGCACAAAAAGACAACTGAAAGATAAAAAACAAAATACACGACTCCAAAAAACATACATTACAGAAAAATACAACAAAAATATAAAAATGACTCAAAATACACAAAACTAAATATTAATACAGAAAATACACAAAATGACAACAGAAATGCACAAAAATACACAAAATGACTTCAGAATCACACTACAATGGCAACAAAAAACTATAATTATACAAAAAATGCACAAAAACACAACAGAAATATATGCAAATACATATAATGACTCCAAAAAACATACATTATAGAAAAATACACCAAACAAAAAAATATAAAAGTGAGTAAAAAAAAACAAAAAACACATTTATCATGTTCATGTCCCATAGAATTAAACCAGGGAAATTGCACACGCTGTTTTATTTTGCACCCCCCTTTACAACATTACAGAGTACAGAGTATGTACACCACTTTGTACATCCAACCTTCAAACATATTCTCATTTGGCCTACTTAAGCACCCACATGAATGCATACTTCCGATGGGCACTGTACTAGTTAATCAAAATTCGATTACGATTTCGATTATTACACCCAACAATTACAAAAATAACATAATCTAGAAAAAACGATTATTTAAAAAATATTATTTATTTTTTTTTTTTTTTACATATATTTTATTCGCTAAATAAAACAAACCCACTACAAATAATAAAGCTTGGCACACACATGTTATTAATACTAAGTTTGAGTTGTTTAATCCACTCACATGCAAGCTTCTCTCTCCGCCCCGCCGCTCTCAAAGCCAAAGCTAGCCTGCAGGCTAACACGAGGAAAGTTGTTGCTAGATGTCTTGAAACATGGCAGTAGAAACGCAGCAAAAACGCTCCGTAAACAAGTGTCAAGTCATATTCTCTGATTTGGGAACACTTTGGGTTTGATGATGGAAACCTAGAACAAAGACACATCACGTGCAAGTGTTTTGTTTTGTGCAAAAGTGAACACACTTGATTTTAGTGTTTGAAGGATTTTATTTATGTTTAAAGAATATATTTTGTTTTTTATACAAAAAATAAAAAACTTTTTGGTTGACAAATAATCGTGATTTCAATTATGACTAAAATAATGGTGATTATTATTTTTTCTATAATCGAGCAGCCCTATTGAGTACTGAAGACTAGTACTTTTGCCACCTCTGCTAGTCAAGCTTTGTAAAAGGAAAGAACAGCATTTATATGAGGCAAACACAACAAGCTGACCCAGCCATTAGTTCCAAGCAGACGCTACGACTAATGAACACAGAGACGTGTCCGTGGGAAACTGAATGTCATGGCAATTTCAAAGCTGCAGCCTGAGCTTTTCCTGACTGGACATTTTGACAAAGTGCTACAGCCGGCCTCCATCGACGCCCTCAGCTTTCTCAAATGTTTGAGTGAAGGAGAAGCCCTTTTAAAATAAGACGTTTAAACAGTAAAACTGACAGCTGAAGACAAAGCCAGCCATTGATGTTTTATGCTCACCAACCAATGAGCGCAGGCAATAAAAGCAACAAAAGAATGAATATGTCATCTTAAAGTGACACAGAGGAGAACCAGTTTTATCAGCACTTCAACCACTGACAACATGGATTTGTGGAGAGCATCTAAATGCTGAGATTATAACTAAAGCCAGCAGACACCAATCTGTTCCTTTTAAATCATTCATCAGCTTTATACAGGGAAGCCAGGCTTTTTTCTGCCTTTAACCCCTGCAGAGGTGTTAGTTAGTATCTGCCTGATTATGCACAAACCAAGTCTTTGACTGGCTTAAAAAAAACTGTTAACAAGCAACATTTTTTTAGTTTTAGGGGCCAAAAATATGACAGCTGCGGCAATAAAGGATGTTTTATCTAAAATATGACAACAAAAAATTAAAGATATGTCCAACATTAACTTACAGTAAATACCACAGTGTGAATTATTTTACATAGTTTTTCAGTTTGACTTGAATATGTACCAAAATAAAACTAAAATGAACAATCATACAGTTCAGTTGTGAGCATCAATTAAAGAAAAAAATTAAAAACATTCAAAACAAGCACTGATTCTAGTTGTTTCATTAACTGCTGCTTGTGCCGTATGTCCTGTTGCCCCCAGTGCATTCCCACTTTAGCCCCACTTTAGCTCTGTCGCGCATTAACTCTTTTTTGCTGGTTTGTTTTGGTGTCTTATTCCTCCTGCTGCAGCAAATGTAATGGAATGTTTAGTGTATTTTGCCATGTGATAATCAACTAGCTTTACCTATTTCCAGGGTGCCTATTGTACATCTGGCCTAGGACTACAGAGGAAAACTAGCCTTTTGGCTAACTGAAATATTCAACAGTTGAGCTGTTATGTAAATATGCACTGTCCTGTAAAAAAAAAAAAAGAAATCAATAATAATAATAATATGATTTATAGTTCCAGCAAGATTCATTTTGTCTTCTTTTTGAATAGTAAGTTGACATTTTGTTTATTCAGTTATTCAGATGACAGTCAAAACATGTCAGGAGATAAAAATAACCTGAAAAATAAATGAAATCTTAACATATGATTTATATATGAGTAGGGGGGAGTTAAGATTAATTTATTCCATTACCAATATTATAATATTAAGCTTCTCTTTAGTAAACAATGGTTTTCTAAATTAACTCAAATGTGAACTAATGTACATTTTTAGTTATCATGCATATCTGAAGAAAATAAAATGTAAAAAAAAAATTTTAAAAAACATATAACAGTGGAGTGATCGACATCCTTTACTTCTTTTTCTTCAGCAGATTTGGCAGCAACTTCCAGTGCCGTTAGTACAGAGTCACTATTAAATTACCGTAACTGCAGTTAAAAATGACATTTATAAGCAGTTTTCGTGACACGAGAGGTGGCACAAAATCAAGCCTTGTATTTCTATATGCAGAAAAAAGCCTGAAAGTAATATCAGCTGCCTACGTCACTTACAAGGAAATAATCATCTGCTTATCGGACTAACAGTCAGACTTTTTTCTGTTCTGTTCCTGGCCTGACACCACCTGACTTGGATTCAGATATCGTGTCTGTGAAATGTCAAATAAATAAAAAAACAAATACAAAAATAATGGTTTGAAAACTAAAACCTTAAGGTTATTAAATCACTTAAATTGGATCAAAACAACAAACCAAAAGGAGAAAAAAACACTTTAGCGAGCAGGAGGGAACTTGAGTAAGCATGTTGAATTTATGTCCTTCTTGCTCACATTAGGTACAAAATCAATGCATGTTAGGTATTCTGCATACAGTATATTTATCTGTCATTTATTCATTGAGTTACGTACGTATGTAATGTAAGCCATTTAAATAATGACAGACACTGCTTAGGTTTGTAAGAAAATACAGCGAAGTGGGGTTTTTTAGGTCGTGCACTACAGCACTGAGGCACAACAGCTATCAGCAGTAGCTAAGATTACATTCCCCATACATAGACTGGATTCCACAGGTCCCAGCACTAAGTGTCGAGGATGAAGATAAGAGGAACTTGATTAGCAGAGGTGCTAAATTTACAGCCATTAGACAGTCACATGACCCTTTAACCTCCAAGCTAGTCTGAAACATTAGAAAAGCCCATCTGAGGTATGTAATTTACTCTGGCTACAAAGCATTTTGTCACACGTCCATCAGCAAAGTTTGGCTAAACAACTCCGAAGGGAACATCTATAATATATTTATTTTAAAGTACGGTATAAAAAATTTAATTATTGTTGAAAAGCTTTTTATCCTCCAGATAAATGTTTTGCTTTAGTTTTAATCTAAGTTACTTCCTTTTGGTTTAAATATGATTTTTGTTAGTGATCCTGTTTCAACCCCTGAGTAATATTTGTTAATAATGAAAGTTCAGAGAACTTCAACACAAAAGCAAATAATTGTTGCTCCCCAATTTAAATATAAAACAAATAAAACAAATAAAAACATTAATAATGTTGCCTAGAATGAAAAAGATTTTCTGCTAGAAAAAGTTTGTGTGCGTTTTGTGTTTAACAAAAAATAAATAAAAAAATATTATTCTACATCAATGAGATAAGTCAAATAAAATAAACAATATTGCAATTTTACGATTGGTTAATTCTGCACACAAACTGCATTTTAGTTAGGCCAATTTTTATTTATTTTTTTAATAGAAGAAATTTCTCTGTAATGACAAATGATAGTGGAATCCACCTCTCATTCTGTACCCAAGGGGTCAAGGTGACATTCCACAACACCTCAGAGACTGGACTAATGGAGGGATTTGAGCATAGCTTTGTTGGATGAGAAATGAGAAACCATGACAAGCAGCGTAGTAACAAGAGAAGGAAGGATGTAAAAGGTACAGAGAGGGAAACTGAGATTCTGGGGAAAAGGAGTTAATGGACAGAGGTAAAGAAAATTATGAAGAGAAGGGAGTTATTCTAATTCAAACTTGTATAATTCCAGGTTTTTTTTTCTATTTGAGAAAACGAATCCATTGTAAAATTTTAACGAAAAAATTAGCATCACATGTAAAAGTGTTCTCCCCATTAAAACTATAAACGCCATTTGCTGGTGCTATTTCAAAGCTTTTAGTGGTTAAAACGGCTGTTTATATTTGACACAATTCTTTCTGTCTTTCATCATCAAAGGCAAAAACTGAACACTTGGTCCATAATTGTGGCTTTGCAGAGGTGACAAGTAACCAAGTGCAAATACTTTGTTACTGTACTTAAGTTGTTTTTTCTGGTATCTGGTACTTTACTTGAGTATTTGTTTTTTTGGTGACTTTTTACTTTTACTCCTTACTTTTTTTTTTTCAAATATCTGTACTTTCTACTCCTTACATTTTAAAAATGAGCTCATTACTTTTAAGACCCTAGAAGATGACGTCACTATGTAAAAAGATGCAAACCAACAACCGTGAAGCTGGAGGAGCCATGTGCCAGTTTTTGAAAAAGGTTCAACTTAAAGCTGTTCTGGGTTTTATTGATCATTTGCACTTGTTGACACACTTTATTCACAAACGTAAAAAAACGCAAGATTTTGGTAGTTTGAGCTTTTTTTTTGTTAGGCAGGTCTAAGGTCCCTTAGTTTTATGGTTAACATTTAAAGTTTTTAAAAATGTTGAACTCAAAGCTGCTCTGGGTTTTATTAAGCATTTGCATTTTTTTTGTATTCATTATGTGCTAAATAATGAGTGCTAAATTCTCCAGGTGTTCCAATGTAACAGATTTAACTTGTTTCCTGTACCAGTATTCTACAAGTTCTTAAAAACAAAAAAAAAGATATGGAATTTGCTGGTTTAAAAACCCTGTCTTATTATTGAAGGGACATTTGTTTTACTTTTGACTTTTTTACTGAAGTATTTTTTTACTTTTACTCAAGTAAGGGAGCAACTTCAACACTTTTACCCAAGGAATTTTTTATTCAAGTATCTATACTTTTGCTTGAGTAATGAGGACTAGTACTTTTGCCACCTCTGTGGCTTTGGTGTGATAACACGTACTTGTGTTTCACTCTCAATAATTGAATCACAACAATATCTGTGGGTTCTTCAAATCAAATATTTTAAATTTATAGAAAAGTTCTGCATTTGATTTTTTGCAGGACGAAGAGAGATGAATCCAACCGCTGCTGACCAATCCGAGTTTGAACATAAAAACGGCCAACACAACAGTGAAATATAATCCCACATTATAGGTGTCTTTTGTGATCGATATCTGTAACAATACAGGTGTAACACCCCAAGAAACAGAAAAAAATGTCATACCTTCATAAAACCCAAAAAAACGGAGACCTGCCGAGAGTCAGGTGTGAGAGGGATGTCCGTCCAAGTTCTGGTTTCCCCTCCTTCTATTATTCTTCTCTGCGTCTAGCTCTGGTTACAGTTTATTCCTTAATGTCCGTCGGTTTAATGCCTGGGAAACAGAGGGACAACAGAATGAGGAGGAAGTTAAAGAGAGACAGCCAAAGAGAGGGAGTGACGTGTGAACGAGACTTCCCTGTTTGGGTGAAGCAGTGATCAGATACGGCTATTTTCAGACTCCGGCATGCTCGTCTATGAGACTGGAAAGTTACCCCCCCAGTCTAAACGGGTGGGGTGGGGGGTAAGTGACAGGACCGACCATCTCTATTTTACCACATGCACACATGTTTGCATGTGTGCATTCCTCACTGTATAAGTGCAAACATAACCCTCCCACGCACACGGGGCGATGCAGACTATCAAACAGTGTAGAAATGCAAACGCGATCGGCGTAGTAAGCGAGAAGAGAGCATCAGGCGGTGGGTGCATCTTTGACGACTTAGCAAAAGGATGGTAATGAGAAAGTCAGGGAGGACTCCGACATCCATCTCTGCTGCATGGTTTGAATGTCACACAGTGCCAGTATCATCTGTGTGCATCTATGCCTGCTCTGTGCCTGTTCTCACACATGACATTTTCTTTCACTTTATGTTGATGACGCTTTAACTGCCCGTCAAGACGACTCGATTGGAAGCAACACACACACACACACACATAGAAGTATTGTGGAAATTAATAATATCATTGCAATGGAATCTATATGTAGATGTATATTTGGAAATGACCACACACACACACACACACACACACATAAAAAAGGCAAACACGCACACACACATGCACACAAAAGCTGAATATACACAGCAGAGAGGTCAGGCACAAGCACCTCTAGACCTCAGACTCCCTGCTATTCTCAGAATGATGATGTAACTACTGCTATTAGCATCTCAAACTTAGAGCCTGGTCACCTAAAACCAGCCAGGCAGCTACTGTGCAATATGCTTTTTATGTATAGACTACCATCCACCACCTTACATTTATTTATTTCATTCATTTGTAATCACTGATTAACGGTATTAACTCTAATTACGACATAGGAATTAAGGCTGCACAATCAATCGAATTTTAATCGTGATCACGAACCTTAACGTGTCTGTGAAACTCTGTCCGTTTCTCGTGTAGCGCTGCTGCGCTCTGTGAAAACATGATCAGCTTTAATCAGTTTCATCTGCTCAGAGTTTAAACAACATCTCATCAGAGCTACAGAAGATCTGTGGATAAAGTTGTTCTGTTGTTGTGGACGAGACCATCATCGATGCCAGGGATTGCAGAGTCTGAAACTTTGTAGTTTAATAATAACGAGTGATACTGTAAAATATTCTGGCCCCTCGTGGTGAAATAACTGATGCATCCATGCGTCCATTTATTTTTGTGTAATCATTACGGTCTGGAATGATGTCATCAAGATCATTGAATTTAGGTATATTTAAATTAAGTTGATCAAAACTTAATCAATAATCCTGCTCAGATTCAGTAAACCATTGATCCCTGAGGAGAAAATGGGTGACATTAATGCTGTTCTCGTACACCTTAATATCACATATAAATAATTAAAAAGGAGCAGTCAGAATGATCCATGTCACTACAACTTTATACAGTGGGGCAAAAAAGTATTCAGTCAGCCACCAATTGTGCAAGTTATCCCACTTAAAAAGATGAGAGGCCTGTAATTTTCATCATAGGTGTACCTCAACTATGAGAGACAAAATGAGAACAAAAATCCACAAAATCACATTGTAGAATTTTTAATGAATTAATTGGTAAATCCCTCGGTAAAATAAGTATTTGGTCACCAACAAACAAGCAAGATTTCTGTCTCTCACAGACCTGTAACTTCTTCTTTAAGATTTTCCTCTGTCCTCCACTCGTTACCTGTATTAATGGCACCTGTTTGAACTCGTGATCAGTATAAAAGACACCTGTCCACAACCTCAAACAGTCACACTCCAAACTCCACTATGACCAAGACCAAAGAGCTGTCAAAGGACACCAGACACAAAATTGTAGACCTGCACCAGGCTGGGAAGACTGAATCTGCAATAGGTAAGCAGCTTGGTGTGAAGAAATCAACTGTGGGAGCAATTATTAGAAAATGGAAGACATACAAGACCAATGATAATCTCCCTCGATCTGGGGCTCCACGCAAGATCTCACCCCGTGGGGTCAAAATGATCACAAGAACGGTGAGCAAAATTCCCACAACCACATGGGGTGACCTAGTAAATGACCTGCAGAGATCTGGGACCAAATTAACAAAAGCTACCATCAGTAACACACTACGCTGCCAGGGACTCAAATCCTGCAGCGCCAGACGTGTCCCCCCTGCTTAAGCCAGTACATATCCGGGCTAGGGATGTCCCGATACAACTTTGTCACTTCCGATATGATACCGATATTGCAGCCTTGCGTATAGGCCGATACCGATATTGATCCGATTTGATATCACCACAAATTATATGTACTTTTATTACTTATTTTGTAGTGTGGAATGTTAGAAAAGGCTTGATCAAGTGATGTTACTCAAACAGAGAACAAAAGTCAGCAACAGTGGGTTACTTTGTTGGAGTGTGAACTACAGTCACCTATGGATAGAAGTGTTGGAGCAGAAAATTTTTATTGGAGTGCTTATATCGGTGATTTTAGATGCAGTTCAATAAAATCCGATATTCGTTTTCTGGCTAATACCTGACCGATATCCGATATCAATATCGGATCGGGACATCTCTAGTCGAGCCCAACTGAAGTTTGCAAGAGAGCATTTGGATGATCCAGAAGAGGATTGGACGAATGTCATATGGTCAGATGAAACCAAAACAGAACTTTTTGGTAAAAACGCAACTCGTCGTGTGTGGAGGAGAAAGAACACTATACCTACTGTAAAGCAAGGGGGTGGTAACATCATGCTTTGGGGCTGTTTCTCTGCAAAGGGACCAGGACGACTGATCCATGTAAAGGTAAGAATGAATGGGGCCATGTATCGTGAGATTTTGAGTGAAAACCTCCTTCCATCAGCAAGGGCATTGAAGCATAGCTGGGTCGACAATGATCCCAAACACACCACCCGGGCAACAAAGGAGTGGCTTCGTAAGAAGCATTTCAAGATCCTGGAGTGGCCTAGCCAGTCTCCAGATCTCAACCCCATAGAAAATATTTGGAGGGAGTTGAAAGTCCGTGTTGCCCAGCGACAAAACTGCTCTAGAGGAGATCTGCATAGAGGAATGGGCCAAAATACCAGCAACAGTGTGTGAAAACCTTGTGAAGACTTACAGAAAACGTTTGACCTCTGTCATTGTCAACAAAGGGTACATTACAAAGTATACAGTTTACTTTGGTTATTGACCAAATACATATTTTCCACCATAATTTGCAAACAAATTCATTAAAAATCATACAATATGATTTTCTCTCATCTTTTTAAGTGGGAGAACTTGCATAATTGGTGGCTGACTAAATACTGAATATACTTTTTTATTGTATCATACTCATTATTTTAAATTACATTTTTATTTTTGACATACATTCTTGTTTAATTATAGTTTTCTTTTTTATTAGTATTTATTTTGTTTCCTCAGTACAACTTATAGCTACCTTTTAATTGTACCTTTTTTTTTTTTACATACATTTTGGTTTAATTTTTAATTTTTTTATTTATTAGTATTCATTTTGTTTCCTCACGAGTTAAAAACTAATATTTTCTGAAAAATTTATTAATTTTTCTAAAAAAAAAAAGGAATTAAAAAAATTAATATGGAAAACACGGAATATGAAAAAAATATGCATTTAAATATACAAAATATTTTTAAAATTTGTAAATTGAATCGCAATCGCATTATCTGTCAGAAAAATCGCAATTAGGTTTTTTGTCAAAATCGTGCAGTCCTAATGCCTTGTATGAATGTAGTGTGAGTGAGTGTTGGTTGTGGTCGGAGGGACTGATGGCGCACTATGGGAGTTTCGCTTCTGTCAGTCTGCCCCAGGGCAGTTGTGGCTACAATAGTAGCTTACCACCACCGTGTGTGGAGTTAAAGAATAATGCACATCAATGTAAAAGTGCTTTGAGTGTCTATGATAAAGCACTATATAAAATCCAATGCATTATTATTATTATTAATAATAATCGTGATTCAAATGTCAATCCAAATACATGTGATTATCATTTTTGCCATAATTGTGCAGCCCTAAGTCACAAAAGTTCAGGAAGAACACAACAAAATATTTTGAATTGAAGCTAAATGATTTATTCAATAAAGATCCAGTTTGTTTGTTTTTTCTAATTCCTGAAACATACTTATTCTTCTCCTTTTGTTTTGGATATTCAGCAAAGACAAAAACATATCTTGATTTTTTTTTTAAACTAGTGCAAGAATTAAGTCTCCCAAAACAGAAACAAACTAGGTCAGCAGCGAGTCCTTTGGTACTGAGCCACACTTAAGTCATTCATTAGCTCAGCCAAGTGCCAACCTGTTGCCGGCCTTTAAATCTAACCCAGATGGACTCGGTCGAGTTGTTCTGGATCAACACTATCTGTGTCTGCTGTCATCGTGCCAGTGATGAAGTAGTAATGTAAATAATCCCATCTGTGTGGGCATAACGGCTCCTGTGTGTGAGGCGGCACTGCTGCCACTATCGCTCCCTGAACGGCCATCCAGCGGGGCCGGGGGATTCTAATGGACAGTGGACACTGCAGTGATCAGTGTGTCAGCGTAAGCCATCAAATAGCAGCTGGTCCTTAGAACCGTTTTGGTCACGTGCCAAGGATCACCGAGCTATGGTGAAAAGCTGACAACTGACAGGTGCTAATGGTGAACCTTGAGGCCAAAACCAGTCAAGAGAACCAATTAAAATCAGTCGATTTCATCAACAATAAACTAGAGAAGTCCAGCATGAACTTCTTGAATGTTCAAACACAAAAAAAGCTGCTGCGACTAATCCGTTTAGGATCACAACCATCAACTGAGACTATTTTGACTCAGATAACATTTCCATAACAACTTTGTGTGGAGAAAAATAACCAAACAATACTGAACCATAATCAGCTTTGTGATGATTAAACTTAAAGAGCAGAACAAATCCATATTTAAAGGGGACCAACACAAAGTCACGCTCAAACACATTGACCTATGAGCCACTGCGGACAACAGCCGTGT
Organism: Gouania willdenowi; assembly: GCF_900634775.1. Classification (NCBI taxonomy): domain Eukaryota; kingdom Metazoa; phylum Chordata; class Actinopteri; order Blenniiformes; family Gobiesocidae; genus Gouania; species Gouania willdenowi. Next base: position 17,087,081 of record NC_041044.1, read on the forward strand.
CGACATGGTCTCACCCCAACAAGTTTCAACACCTAATTCATTATCAGCTTCGGCAAGACACTGCCGCTCAGTAAGAGGCAGGATAAAAAAAGAAGAAAATCCATTTACCCTTTGTTCTTTGGTTATTCCGTTTTAAAACCAAATCAAAAGGACAAATAAACAGTCTGGTTATTTTGTTTTACTGACTTAAAAGCAAGACAGAAATACAGAAAAATTAAAAAAAACCATATAAGTAGCGTTTTTCTTTTTTTAAATTAAATATTTGTTTGTGTGATATTTGGATATTTACGGGAAAACGAGACGACAGCTTCAAGTTTTAAGCTCATCACACAGAGAGGACCCACAGACGGAGGTGAACTTTTACTCTGCTGCGTTTGATAAAAATGATCTTGTAGCATGTTGTCCACCTCACAACAATGGCAATGAGGTGTAATTTGTCTGTCGATGATGTTTTGTTAAAGAGTTATTGAAGCTGGAAGTCTAAATCTGTGAATATTGTGCCAACTTTACCGAACATTGTTACAATCTAAATAGTATCCAGATAAACTGGTGACTGATTATCGACTGTGAGGTTGGTGTGAGGAACAATAGATGTTACAACTTCTATGAATTGACACTTTTGCAAAAACAATTACAGCTTTTTTGAGAGCAGCAAAAAATATATTTTTTTGCACGTTACAATACCGCTAGCCACTAACGGCAGCCGTCACTCATACGGAAGTTGATCACAAGAAATGAGATGCACCAGTAGATTCATTACACCACCACTGGTTACTTTAACCACATATCATGTGCATGTTTTACGTAGCATCCTTTTTTATGTATTAACAAAGTTTCAATTCACTAGTGCATCAGTTGTGTGACTTATGCGTTGCTCCTTTTTTTGTCCAGGAGTAAAAGTCTGCCCCCGTCTGTGGGTCCTCTCTGTGTGGTGAGATTAAAACATGAAGCTCTCATCCCAGTTTCCCGTAAATATCCAAATATCACATAACAAAAGATTTAATTTTAAAACAGAAAAACGCTGCTTGTCTGGTTTTTTATTTTTCTGTAATTCTGTTTTGGTTTTAATTCAGTAAAACAAAATAATCACACCGCTTATTTGTTATTTTGATTTTGTTTTAAAACAGAATAACCAAAGAATGAAGGGTACACGGATTGAAGAAGAGCTTTGCAATGAAGAATCTCACATTGTAAAACACTTAAACCAGACCAAAGTTGGAAAAAGGAAAGACACGTGTGATTCTTCTGCTCCAGTTGTTGTTAAAGATTTTAAACAAATACTAGTAAATCCCTACTACAGCACAGATATAAAGCAGTGCAGATTGAAGTAAAGAAACTTGTCTAAGGTAGGATGGGGTATTCTGGAAGTTTATACTTGAGGCAAATGAAAATTCATGTCCAGATCCCTTAACGAAGCAACCAGAAACAACATGACCTGGATGACTGAGAAGCTTTACAAACATTAGGCTGGGATGTCTCAAACCCAGAAGAAATTACATTTGAGTTACTGCTACTATTAGTAGTATCCAAAGAGTTATTGTGAGTTCTGTTCTGCTTTAATGGATAAGGACAATCAAATCAACCGTATCTAGTGTATGCTATATTTGTCTGCTCCCTGCAGTCCTGCCTAGATCCTTTTTCAATTACTCTCTCCCTCCTTTCTCTCTCTCAAACAAGCTTACGTAGCTAGTGGATTAACACTAAAGAAGACATATTTCCTAGCTGATTGACTATCCAAGTCACCAGTTTGGATTAGGGGTGGGAACCTCTGGGTAACTCACGATACGATACGCGATACACCACTCACAATAACGGTTACCTCACGATATGACGATAGTGCAATTATCGATATATTGGTCAGAAATCAATCTACGATAATCTATGACATAACAAGAAAAAAAAAGATGAAGTGAAAATATACAATTTTTATTTTATATCTCTGAAAGACAATAAATTGAAAAAGTGTCCTATGAACAGTGACACTATTTTAGTGCAACATTTCTGTAAATAAGGTTCAACAAACCAATGTAAACGAAATGGTATCTCCAATAGTGCTTTCTGTAAACAATAAATAGGGTCTTTCTTACCAGTGACACCATTATAGTACAATATTCCAGTAAACAATATATTGGTTCCTTCAACAAACAATGACAAAATTTCTGTGAAGACATACCTGCACATTTTAGTGAAAAAGCAGAAAAGGTTTTTAAAGAAAAAAAAAAAAAAATCGATACTTAGCGGGAGCATATCGATAATCGATCGTGCGGAAAATATCGCAATATATCGCTGTATCGAGATATCGTCACACTCCTATCACACAGCATATTTCCACGATATATTTTGCTGTGGCCTAATGCATAGCAACCTGTCTAGCAAGTGTAACAAGAACTGACGCGCAAGTTAAATACGTAATGTGCGTGCTAGTGGTGAAATCCTACAGCAAAGAAGTATCAAGGTAATAACATTAATTATTCGTAATTACCATGTTGGCCATGATTTTGGGAGGTTTAATAGCCAGTAATGACATCTTATTAGGGAAAACCAATGAAACAGAAAGAAAATGGGCGCACCGACCCAAAACATGCCTAGTTTAGTCCTAAAACATGCATGCAATGGTTTATCCCAGGGGTCTGCAACCTACTCTCAAAAGAGCCATTTTGCCTCATCGCACCTGGATTAAAGTCCTTCCGGAGCCAAAAAAAATACCTCTCTAATGAAGACAACATAGTGTATAAAATTCTATACAGTTAAAATTATATTGGATAATGTTATGTGAAGAATATATTTTTTAGATATTGTATTTGAAGGGCTACAAAAAATTACTTGAATTTGATAACACATAATGTCAGTCAACACATGCTAATTGCTAATTTCTTGCCACATATAAAGAATGCATATTTAGCCAGCATGTTGGCAGTTAAATGAATCTGCCCCCACACAATTAAAATGTATATTTAATTCCAGAATAGTCTTTTAGTTGATTTAGTTACATGGGATTTAAAACTTAAGGCTAACCACAGGTGCAGGAAAAGTTAATGGTCTGTAGATGTTTCAGGAGTTGAAGTAGGAAGGTGGCTGAGTTATTGCACAATGTGATTTATTTTTAGGTAAACAAATCGTTATATTGTGATTTTATTTGGTGTCAAAATTATTAATACCCTCTGTAAGAAAATAATTATTGATTTCAATATTTTTGAAAGCTATAGGGAGCCTCATGAGCCTCATTTTTGTTAAAAATGAATAAATAAAAAATAAATAAATAATTCAGAATGATAATAAATTATATTATTTCCAGTGTCTGAAGTATATTCTGTAATTTCCACCCTAAAAGTCTGGACCTCAACAAAACCAACAAAATGCAACTTGAGAATCAATAAACACCAAACATGGCTGAACTGTTACAGGACTTCTCAATTGTAAAACATTGGAACAGACCTGTCCATTACAGTGGTGTTTTAACAAGGTACCCACCCCATCAGGCCAACCACATTAACACTCATGGATTGCGTAAATATATGGAACATATAAATGTTATATTTTTTACTCTTACTATTCTCTTGTATGCTGCTGGCCCCGAGGAACAAATCTCGTTTTTCATGAAATGTTAAAAAATGACAATAAAATATCCTTCAACCTTGAAGCAGGCAAGTGGAAGGCTGCTCTTCAGCAGTCACCCCCAATCACTGGGTTGTGGCCCAGTCTAGTGCCGTGCGACAGCCAAAACAATGGCCCACGGTGTAAATAAGAATAACAACAGCCCATCAAGGCTAAAGCATCAAAATTTCCTCAAGTTCAAGTTGCAGTAATGATTTTTTATTTGATGACTGAGTTCATGTTTCCTCAATTTTGAAAATATCATTATCATTATATCATTGATATAAAGACATTTGTAAGGTATGTACTCCCACACACGTGTGGACACTGGCATCCTGGAAACCTACCCACTCCCCCCAGTCTAACCAGCAATTCATGTGGACTTTGAAATGTCTTCATCTTTAAGTGCAAACAGGAACAAGAAAAAGTTGATCAATTCAATCCGTGTATCATTCGTTCAGTCGTTTTTTATTATGTAACAAAAACATGAAAAACGGAAAAAAAAATCCCTCATTATTTGATATTTGTTTCCAAAACCAAAATGAAAAAACGAAAGAAGCCTTGTTTTTCAAATTCAAGCTCTTTTGCTTTGGTACAGAAAATGAAAAACAAAAAACGAACACCTTTATTCGTTTTCTCCATTACCGATTTACCGATTAGTACGTGACCCGAAAGTGAAGCATTACACATTCCGCGATATCTTTCGCTCTGCAACACTTAGGAGTCTCTAAATCCTCCGAAATGTCCGTGAGGAGGTTCTGTGCCCAACACCAGCTAAAGCGAAAAGGACACATTTCGGATGCACAGTTGGAAGCAGCGATCTTATCATGCCGAACTGCTGTTAGCATAGCCGTTAGTGTCGGATGAGCGTACACTTCCGGATCACGTACTTTGACAAATCGGTAATGGAGAAAACGAAAAAAGGTGTTCGTTTTCCTTTTTTTTTTACAAAGGAAAAGAGCTTGAATTTGAAAAACAAAGTGTTTTCTGTTTTTTCATTTTGGTTTTGGAAACAAATACCAAATAATGAGTGTTTTATTCATTTTTCATGTTTTTGTTACATAATGAAAAACGACTGAACGAATGATACACGGATTCAATTCCAGCCTTTTTTTTAATTAAGAAAAAGACATTACACAACAGATTTACCCTAAACGCACCACAATACAGCATTATTGCAGTCATCGGCTTAGTAAATGACTGGAGAAACAATGATGCACAGCAATCTAAAAGACATCAGCAGTACACAATAAAAAAAAAAAAGATGTTTGCATAGATCCCAAACAGCTGATCTATTGATCATCAATCTGCCAATCAGCAGTAAGAAAAAAATTCTCTATTACTTCACAAACATCAGACTGTGCTGCATCACCATCCATATCCCAGTGAACAATAGAGATTATCCTCAGGATGTAGGTTAAACATGGAGCTTTCAGATGCTCAGATTGTCTGTCAAATTACTCAATCCTTAGATGAAGACAATGTCCCAGTTCTACTGTAGTCCAGTGCAAATTTTTCCAATACATGTTAATGCAAACTGTGTTGAAAATGCAAATGACACTGACCCTTAGCTTTAGAATCATACTCATGTGAAATCAGAGAATCAGATTGTAAAGAGGTACCTCAAGATGAATTATAAAATGAAACAACTATATATGTACTGTACATTGTGCTTGCCTTATGTAATTGTATCTATAATAATAATAATAATAATAATAATAATAATAATAATAATGCTTTGTTATTTTTAACTTTTGCAAATATATTTTATTTACTTTATGGCTTTATGAAATTGACGCAGTTAAATGAAAAAATGATGTTACGCTTGCAAATCGTGTTTATGAACCCTGGGTTGTTGAATCTTAAACCATGTTTGGTTGCAATAATGTCTTTAATACACTATATTATATTCAAATGAGGAAGTTAGCTCACTCAGAACAGATGAGTGGTTTGATGATCACCTGTCCCTTTAAATGACAGTAAATACTTGTTCTTTAAATACTCAATGCGCTTTAAATGACAACAAACCCGCTTAATCGCATGAAAAATGAGCTTTTACAAGAAATAGGAGCTCTGTGTGGTCTAAAAATGGTCATATATGCCAGTGTAGCAGCGCAAACCACAGGGTTGGAGCTGCAGCAACAGCCGCCAGACAGTATCGATGTTAGCCATTAAAAAATAATTAAAAAAAAAAAAAAAAAAAGAGTGTGTTCTTACCTCTAAACAGTCAACTCATCTCCAAACATATCGTGTGTAAACCTTCCTCTTCCACGCTACTCCAACAATAACACACGAACAGAGCGGGCTCCAGAGGCTGAGCAGCGGGTGGACCTTTCCCGGTGATGAAACCGTACACCTGTGTGTGGATGTTGCCAGTGCTGCTAACAACTTCAAAACAGAAGCCTCTCCCCTCTGCGGGTCACTGTACTGGGCCTCACACCGTGTCACCCCCGCAGCGGTGCTACTGCAGTCACTTACTGCATGTTTTTAATGGAGGAGGAGGTCTAAAGACACCGACAGACAGATGAACTGAGTCTAACCACGTTTACGTATTATCAGTCAATGATGCAGCGGCTTCATGCGCAAAATGGCCTCTGTGTTATTTTCATTCCGCAACAGCCTGTCGGGAGCTTCCCATTGGATCTGAGGGTAGCCATGGCAACGGCCGCGGGTCAATCAGCGCCTGCGGAGGACACACAGCAGCAGATCTGGCAACAGCCGCTCAGTGACACACACCAGTGCGGTGGCTTCTGACTGCTGCAGAGGCTAGGGTGGGACGATACTAGACTCACTCTAACGATACAGGACAATATTATTTAGAAAGGGAAAATAGACACAGACACACACACACACACACACACACGCTTTTATTTCACTAACTTTGGGCACAATTACTAGGGTGGTTCACAAAATTAATGTTCACCAAATTTTGCCAGATCACTTTTGGCATTGTTCACATTGACATTGTAAGCCTATGTACCAGAACTGGGTCAATTATTACTGTAATTGCGTAATTGGTAATCCATTAAAATTATGACATAGCTATAATTGTAATCGTAATTGGGAAAAAAAAAAATGTTGCTGTTGTAATCATAATTGAATTGTAATTGTGTTCAGGTAATTTACTTTGTAATTGTAATTGGCATGAAAATTCAAGAAAAACTGTCATCTACAAATTAATTAAGGCAGTGGCTATCCGTACAGTTGCCATATCAATAGATTGACATTCTATCCATACGCAGCGCCTCTATTTGGCCAGTTTAGGTCATGTGATAGGTCAGTCATTGGCCAGTTTAGGTTGCGTGACTAAGACTAAACCTAACCCTAAACCTAAACCTAACTCTAACCCTAAAAATTGTTGTGATATTGGGTTATAATCTAACCCTAACCCGAAGACGCTACGTATGTGTACTTCGGTAACCGTACCAATTAGCACCGGGGGTTGTCCGTACAGCAACCGTACAAATGGACACTTTCATTAATTAACGTAAACCAGTGGAACCATATTAACCACGTATGTCTATAGACATACGTAGTTAATAATTATTGAAATACGTTTCATATCAAGTTTTGCTGTTAATTATCATGAGGATCATTTTACCGTAGATTTAAAATGATTTGAAATCGAGGGGTAGATTGACAGCCTTTTTGGTGCCCTAGGCAAAATTACTCAATTACTTAAAAATGTAGAAAAAAAAAAGGTTTTCAAGTAATAAATGCTTATTCCCAGTCAGTAACACAAATTTTAAAACTGAAGAGCACAATGTGCAAACAACACAAAATAATTATATAGAATAGAACACAAATTAAAATAGAATAATTATAAATATGGGCAGAAGATTAGCAGGTATAGTTACAGATTTTTAATATTGATATTCAATTAAGAGAAAACAAGTACAGTGATTATAAAGGGTGTGTTTCACGTTTATTATACCTTTTTAAATTAATATATATTAAAAAAAAAACTTGGGGGTTGCAGTTTTTTTTTCTTTCTATTTTCAGCAATAGTGTTTAAACTGTTCTAATGTTCTTACTCATTTAATATAAATACAGGGGAAACCTATTATATACCATATTTACCTTTATATCATTAAAGTTTGTGATATCTGTGAAAGTTACGCATTCTTTGGTTGAGCAATAAAAAATTATACCAATATATTGTTAACCACCCTCATACTTACTCGAGGCATAACCTTTTAAATTAATGGTGGTATAAGATGAAATGTCATGTCATTTAATAATTTTTTTATTTGTTTTTTTGACAGGAACACATGCATGTTATATTGCTTCAAAAGATACAAAATAGATGCATGCATACAGGTTTCTATAGCCTCGGCTAATTTGCAACCCCTTTCCCTGGTTAGACTTCCAAATTTAAAACCGAAGTTACAGATAAATTATTTACAATTGATCGCAAATAAAGACACACATAATGTATACCGTGCATGAGTTCAACAAAAAAGGAGGGTGGCATAAACAGAGAAGAAGAAGCAACATTTAACTTCAAGTGTTAGAGAGTGAGCAATATTGTATGTTTTGTGATCATTGAACACAAACTATTTGACGTGTTCTTTTTCAACAATATCAGTATGTCTACATTATCAGGCAGCAATTGGGACCTTTGGGCGTTGACTACGGCCATGTTCAAAATGTCATACTAACATACTACTCGTACTAAGTTTGACTTAAAAAAAATAGCATGTAGTGCGTTCAAATTTGATAGTATGAAAAGATAGAGTACGTGAGAAATATAATGTAAACCATATCGGGACATTTTTTAAGTATGCACGTTTGGCACACTAGTCATACCCAACCGCCCCTTGACGCAGCATCTCTTCTTGTCTACCATTAGTTTTTTAACGCTTTTGTAAATAGGTTAACCGGAAGTTTGGTCAGTGGCATAATGGCAGGTCTCCGGAAATTTCTGAAATGTCTCAATGAAATGTGTCTACGTGAGTTCTATGGATCAAATGTCCACATGTTGATATTCTACTTGGTCTCTTTCTCACTTAAAATGCTTTCAGAACTTTCAAAGGTGGCGAATCAACATAGATATTTAGCCTCAGTGTGCTTCAGGTTTTTGTTGTTGGAGGTTCGAAATGCATCTTGGGAAACTTGGAAGTATACTTCAGTGGGAGCGCTCCTCATCCCAATCCTCCTAACCATACTTATATAGTAGAAAGTACATACTCATTGAGTTTGTAGTGTATAGTACGGAGTGTGCCATTTCGAACACAGCCTATGTCTCCTGTAGTTGAAAAGACTCACTTGCTTGGGACAGATGCCGTAGGAATGCTACACATCTTGCGACTACAATATAGCGATACCTCTCGTACCATCAACACAATATATTGTGGTGTTTCAACATCAAAATATCTTGTCGCACAATACAATATATCGTCCCACCCTTAGCGGAGAGACATAAAATGCATGTCAGATGTGTGTGCAGCTTATATCATAGGCTGTGCAATACATGTTATTAGGACAGGACACTAAGACTCAGGCCTAAATCTATATCAGGGAATTATTAGTCGCAGGGTCATGCTGCATGGGAATTGACGAGAACTGTGCCAACATTTATATCTATGTGTTTTTCTCTGACAGCATATTAAGTTGTCATCAAAGTATTTCAAGGGAAATGTGAAGCTATTAATAAGAGGGCTATTAAGTTAAAGTTGGACAAGGTTCTTTGTAGAAATGGAAGTCTTGAGGATAGAGTGACAAATACAACACCTGCACAAATCCTTTTGCTACAGTCCAACGCAATAAATTAAGGTAAAGGAATGTGTTAGACGGCAGCAGGGTGGTGTAGTGGTCAGGAGGGCTCGGGTGCAGCCTGGGCATCGAACAACTTTATTCCTGAAACTCATCATGACATTCATGGTTTACGTATTCGTGTTTCTCCAGTGCTTGAAAACAAACCATTGGTAACACTTTACTTGAAGTTTTATACATAAGGCATAAGACATTACGCTTAGGCTTTACACGATCAGGATTTTTGGGCCGATCACCAATCAGTGAGTTTTAAAAAACGATTACCGATCCAATCATATGAATTCAAGTTGGGTTTATTTAGGTACTGACCAAATTCCTTCTGTACTACCTGATACAGATTCACGGAAAATCAAACAGTACCAAGTTTTGGGACCTAAACGCAGCCTTGTGACTGTGAGAAAGTGGAATTGTTGAATAATTTCCATAGCATTTGATGTCAGAGTATGTGTGTGGGTGCGTGGCACTTTAACTGCCTGTTGTCATTGATCACTCCCAAGTGCAAATTGTTGAGGAGTGCAAGTTTCTGGGTTTAACTTTGTCTAATGACTTGAGATGGGACAAAACACTAATCACATTGTCAAGAAAGCACGTCAGCATCTCTTCTTTCTGCAGAAACTTAGGGAATTTACAAATAACTCTAAGACGCTGCTTAACTTTTATCGCTGCACCATAGAAAGTCTGCTTGTTAGCTCGATGGCTGTGTGGTTCACTAACATCACAGCCAAAGCAAAGAGCTCTGAACAAGGTGGTTCGCTCTGCAAAAAGGACTGTGAGATGCTTGTTCTGGAGGCTCTCTATGATTGCAGACTCTTAAACCAAGCTCTGAAAATCATCAACGACTCTTCTGGTACTGGCCATCCTGGTAAAGCCATGTTCCAACTCCTTACCTCCGGGAGAAGATATCGTTCGTCGAGATGCAGGACATCTCGCCACATTAACAGCTTCTTCCAACAAGCTGTTATCAGGCTGAACAAAGCACTTTGAAAGCTGTTCTTGCACTTTATTGTTTTATTGCTTTATTGTTGTATTGTTTTAAGTAGGCTGTATGTGTGTTTTTATCACCTCGTTTCATAGTGTCAAATGTTTCCCTTTGAACTTTTATTGTGTTCATTTATTTTGTCTATTTTTGTGTTTTGTTGTTGTTGTCTCTGGTGCACACTGGTGTATTTTTGCACAAATATTCCAATTTTTTTTTATATACTGCAAATGGCAATAGATAATAAGCTGGGTGGGGTGCATACACACACACACACACTTCTGTGTCCACCACCGCCCTGAAACGTACATACAGTAAGTCTCTGATATGAAGCGTTCCAGGACTCTCACTTTAAATATGCTCGGGCTGAATAAACAAAACAAGCGCACGCACACACACACACACACACACACACACACAAACAGCAGACGCTGCCCCACTTTCAGAGCCGGTCGACTGGGGAAGGAGCCCGGTGCTCAGCTCAAGCCGATCGACATTTTTGCCGTTCACTCATAGGTTTTCACCTTTGTGCACAAATACGAGTGAAATAAAGCCTTGTCACGTAAAGCAAACAACTCTTTGTTGTAAATAAGATGGATAAAACAATGCAATGGAAGCATCTACAGAAAGTTTCATCACGATTATGATGTCATTGATCGGATCGGAGAATTAAGACATTACAGCCGAACACATTAATTGCATAAAATGGAAAATATTGGCCGATCCGATATAACCGCTCGGATCAGTGTAAAGCCTAATTACACTGTCATTATTATGACACGACACTAGTCATTAGCATGAATAAGGTGGCATGAAGGCTGTCATTAAGTGTTGTGCGTTACCCTAACTGTAACCCTTCGTTATCCTAACCCCTAACCCTAACCCTAACCCTAATCCTATTCCTCCTTAACCCCACTAGGTCCCTCCACCTAACCCAAAAAATGCCAACATATCTCCAAAGGTGTCAAAACTTTTGCGGTGTCATAATTTAGTGAACGACACTTAATGACAGCTTAATGACACCTTATTCATGCTAACGACAGATAATGACAGCGTAATGTCAGCCTTATGTTTATAACTTCAAGTAAAGTGATACCAAACAATTTTTGTTGTAAAGTCTGCTGTGTTGACCTGTATCACATAAGTCTGTTTTAAGAATTCAACCATGTCATTATTTCGTGTCTTCGACTTAAACGGTTATATTCTAGTCCCCCTGACTCTGTTTCCTTTTCCAACAAATACAGGACTTATGAATTATTAAAAAGTAGATTTTGCACCTTGCAATCCACTCATTCATCCATTCGTCTGTCCATCCTTGATCTGGTATCTCATTCATAAAGTCAAAGTGCATCCTCAAAGACAGCTATGTCTGCAGCTATGAATTATGTAAAGCCTCTGATGTAAAGTCATTTTCTCTAAATTATTAAAGCCTTTGATGGCATGGCAGAGGTTAATACATTATATAGAATCACACAGAAAGCTGATATATGGCTTTGTTATCTATGAAGCAGGTCCTACAGCGGTAAATATTGATGTAGCTAATATTCAATGATACTTTTAAGGACATTATTAAGGTGTGGAAGCAATAAAACAGCAAACTAACAAAGCTGTACTGTACATCTGGGTACAACTCCAATTTTTTATTTCTATTTTTACTAAAAGTAATTTACCAGTCAGACAATGTTGTTTATCATCCAGTACAAGATGTTTATTAATCGACCATCCAAGAGGTTTTAGCTTTACGTTTGTAATTTACATGTCATCATAAAAGCAACAGTGCAATAACTACAGATGGAGTCAGCCGAGTGAGAGCTGCTTTGTTGTTAACAAGTGCATAAAGAGGCCTTTATCCAGTCAACTTAAAAGGTGAACAGATATAGATTGTTATTGATGGCTGACCTTTTGCGAAGTGTCATCTGTGAGTGTGTATGTGTGGCAGCATGCATCCGTTTGGTCTTTTATCATCGACTCTTATACGTGCTGAACGGGCAGCCCTTAGCCAACCCGTACTGTTGTTAAGTAGGGGTCTTTTTTTAGATCATAGCATGCTATCCGCTCACATTATATCAGCTACGCATTCTGACAGGGCTGCTGGAGATGATGACGAAACATTATGTCTGGTATGCAGATATCTACGGGTGTCACAGGTGTAGACACAGTAGCAGAACTGATGGCTGTGAATTTGAACGTCGCCAAAACAGCAAATCCCAACAGGCATGGAAAAGGTGCAGCGTTGGATCACTGCATCGTATTACTAGAATCTTTACTCAGCACCTGTACGCAAACATTCAAGAATAGGCTGCAACCATTTATAGTTGAGCTGAACACCACACCTACATCATTGATTTACTGTAGTGTCGAGTGCGGACAAGTTTATCCCCTCAGACATATTGAGGCTAACTGAAGACCACAACACACACACACACACCCATAGTAATTTGAATCTATCACAGGCCTGCATGTGTTCAAATGAACGCACACACTCACTCACACACAAATAAACACAGCCCATTTTTGAATAGCTCAAAATAGAAGACAGCGGGCTGGCACATGGTGTTGTGAGGAAATAACTCTTTTATCTAAGCAGAGGCACACTGTCACATCTTTCCACAGTTACCTTTCAAGGAGATCCATATTTGGAACTGCTGATACAAGCTCATGTGGTCAATGTTAAAGTAGCACCAGTGTTGCTGATTGAGCGAATGGCATACAGTATGAGCGAATAAGGACGCTATCTGATAATGACATCATGCCACTTCCATCACAGGCTCACTTTGATGTTTGAGAGCTGTCAGTTTCAATATTCAGATTGGTTCCTGCATCATGTCTGCTCAGCTCCCCTTTAAAGTTTAAACTTTGAGTTTATTTTTTATTTTGTTTAAAGATTTCTGGTAATTGATTATTTTGCTACCATCGAGAACAACATAGGCGATGACGAGAAGTTCTTTTTTTCAAGCACTTTTCAAAATAAGACGAGCTGGCTGCTTGAAAATCTCCATCCGTCAATACTGTATGTCCCGAATCAATATTGATATCGGATATCGAGCCGATGTCAGCAAAAAAAAAAAAAAAAAAAAAAAGAGTGTCGTAAAATATAGGCTGCATTTGAACTATTTCCTATAAGCACTCCGATACATTGAATGTAAATTGCAGAATACGTTGATATTTAGTTAAACTAGTTGTTATTTTTCACTTCAAAAATATGAATTTTGTTTTAAATTGATATATTGAGGTTATTTTTCTGGCTCTTCTGATTTACCTTTTATTTATTTTCTTTGATTGTAAAATTCCTTTATGTTTAAGGTTAAAATATATTGTGGTTGTTAATAAATAGGTCCAGTTTTCTCATGCATATTGTTCTCTGTTTGAATAATATCACTTGATCAAGCCTGTTCTACCATTCTACATTAAAAAATTATTCCAGCTGATATCGTATCAGATTGATATCAGTATGGGCCAATACTCAAGGCTGCCATGTCGGTATTATTTCAAAAGTAAAAAAATGTCGTCCGGACACCCCAGTCAACACTCCTTTTTGTGTCATGATCCCTTATAAAAACATCCAATTGCCCAGTACATTAATAAGATTATGATCACCCTACTATTTGTGCAAATCTCCTTTTTGCTGCCCCATTTGCAGTGGACTACATAACAATAATTTATTTTGAAATTTTATTAATCAACCTGCTTTTCCTCTACAAGGTGGCTGTTGCTGGAGCTTATTCCATAGCTGCTGGTCCATTGAATGACTAACAGAGACAGAAAAACAGGAATGTTTGATTATCCAAAGCCACCAGCAAAAGAAAAAAAAACCCACAATCTCTGCAGTAATGGATGCAACATGAACCAGTGCACCACCAATCTTCCCTGGGGGTTGTTATATAATATTTGGATTATACATTGCCTTTGTGATAGGTCAAAGTACGAAAAAATCTGCAGTTTTAATCTTTTGAAAAGTTTTAATTTTTCTGTTTTCTAAGCTGATGCAACCTTTGAAACTCTGCTCTATTTATTAGTTTAAGACGACTAAAAGCCAAATATTAAATTTGATACTGATTTATTGCTAACAACTGTTAACATAAAAAGATGATGTTATAAAATGCGAATGCTAAAATTGCAAAAGGGTAATTTTTTTGTTGAGAAAAATACATAAATGAACAAATCAATAGAAAAATCACAACATGAATCCATAAAACATGTTACCATTGCCATGACAGCTGCTTTTATAGGAAGTGCTATTAACATCCACAATACCTGTCAATGAGTCAGCAGCTATTGGGCTGCCCCACCAACAGAGATGGTGACTGAATGATAAGCAAACACTGTTATTACACCAGCATGACACAGCAATGCTCATATGCCAAGTTCAGCCTACTCTGTTTTCATTAGCAACTTCATAGGTGTTAAACCACAGAGATAAATGAGACTTTCTCTCTTGCTAGGACTCTACAGGATGCTACAGTGAAGGTCCTCCTCTTTTTTTCACTAGAGATGTCGACCTTTGACCTTCCAGCAGCGTGATTCAAAGAGCTTATGGCAAGGACTGCAGACAATTACTGACTACAGGAAAAGAGCCCACATCTCAGTGGGTGCAATTATCATTTTTAAACTATTTTAAATTGCTATTTAACTGAACCCTGGTCACTCTGAACTTTGCATACCTGTCAAGTATCCCATTTTGGCTGGGAAACTCCTGTATTTTACCCCTCTTTCCCGCCATCTTCCCGTCTTAGTATTTTCCCGTAATTTCCCATATTTTAATGTAATAATAATTAAAATATGCCTTACTAAACTGAACGCCATCACTGGCCTCGCAAGAACTGCCACCTGAAATGGACTGAGTGGCAGTTCTCGCGAGATTAGTGCCGACAGCGGCAACAAAGCCGGAAACAACTTAGAAAAGAGATGATGAATGAAGATGTTCAGGTGGAAAAAAACAAAGAACTGGTGTAAAGATGTTGTGAAATGTTACAGAGAGTTTATCTTCCTAAAGAGCAGCAGGATGGGACACAGTTACACGTTCTGTTAGATTAATAACTGAGATTTTAACGTCTACCACAGCGGAAGGAACGACCCAAGTCAGCATGAAAAATCAGCCAATCATAAGCTCCACAAATATAAACTGCTTCATAAAAAAGTGTTAAAGAATGTAAAGTCTGTAATAAATGTGTCTAATAAGTCATAAGTGAATACCAGAGAACCACATGAGTGAGCATGAGAAATTATAAGAAAATATGTAATAACATATTAATGTTAATAATAATAATAATAATAATAATAATATTAATAATTAATAATTAATAATATTATTTAGGCTGTTTTATAATTTAGGAATTAGAGCTGGGCGATATATCGAGATTCAAGATGTTTCAAGTTTTCTATTTTGGCGATATAGAAATATATAATGTTTCATATATATATATATATATATATATATATATATATATATATATATATATATATATATATATATATATATATATATATATATTATAGCTTTTATGTATCAAAATACTAGTTTTAGGAGTCGCTGCTTTTACTTCTCAGAACAACATGTAAAGTAAGTAAGTAGTTTATTTATAAAGCGCTTTTTGCAGATAATATCACAAAGTGCTGTACAGAGTTGTGTTAAAAGTACAAGTGCAACACAATAGAATAATAAAACAAGAGTGCATATATATCATAAGAACAGCAACATTAAAGGACAAATAAAAATTAAAATCCAGTTAACTAAAAGCTCAGTTAGATGATTAATGAGTGTCACATATTGATCAGCTGTTTGTTAATAAATGTCCATGTGTGGCATTTTGCATCAGCAAATTTAACCCAGACTTGTCTTTCTGGTCAGACTTTATTTAATAAATTTATCTAGATTTATATTGTATATCACCATTTTGAGAAAATATATTGAGATACAGTATGAGTTTTGGTCCATAGTTCCCAGCCCTAGTAGGAATGTTCACAGCATTTCAGTGTTAATAAAGGTCGACCTATCAGATTCTAATCACATAATTGTATTTCGTAAGTGGTTGACAAGTGGGTATTTTAGGTTTATTGTACACCTGTCTTAAAATATAAGGGATACTGGAGCTTGGTTGGGTGGGTGGGACGGATCGTAGCGGGCACTTGAAAATTTCCCTTATTTTCAATTCCAAAACTTGACAGGTATGACTTTGCATATTTTACATGTTGACACTTTGCACAGTTTACAGTATTCTATTCTGTATTTTACGTTTGTGCATTCATATAACTCTTTTTATTTTTGCATTGTGTGTATTTTTTTCTGCCTATATATGTATTACTAAATTGAGTGTTTGTTGTTGTTCCATGGCCTTGCGGGACAGTCTTTTACATTTCACTGCACATCTGTATGAGCATGTGACCAATAGAAATCTTGAATCTTTGAATCGAATCCTTGTTACAGAAATAGCTTCTTCTTTTTTAAACCAACATATAATCTAGGTTAATGCTAATGCTAGGCTAAGGCTATTGCTGTGCTAATCCGAGGTTAAAGTTAATGCTCGGTCAATGTTAATGCTAGGCTAATGTTATGTTAATGTTAATGCTAGGTTAATGCTAATGATATTGCAATGCTAATGCTATTGCTAGGCTAATTACAATGCTATGTTAAAGCTAGTACTAGGTCAATATTAATGCTACGCTAATGCTAATGCTAGTGCTATGCTAATGGTATAATGAGATTAATCCAACCTGCCCATTTGGAGCTCACTTTTTACAAAAAGTGAAATAACAAGGAGGGAGGAAACATAACTTTTTCCAACTTTGGCCCTCTGAATGAAGCTAAAGTAATGTACATCACCGTTGCAAAACCATTATAAAGTGAATTTTTCATAACACTGCCCCTTTAACTTAAGTCATATAGACCAGTGTTTCTCTTTGTTTTTTTCCCCCAGTATTCTAAGCAAAATGTAGCTAAACAAAGGGGATATTCTATTCAAAAATAGGAGAAATGGGATACTTAAGAGAATAGAAAATTAATAAATACAAGCATTAAAAATGAGGCAGTCACCAGGCAGGAGATGACCAAAAATGATAAAAAAAAAAATATAGAAATAAATCTATTTCAGGCGGCACTATATACTGTTTCTTCACACTTTACAAAGTTACATTCCATAAAATGTGTGTTATCACTACATTATTTCATCATTATGCTCTATAGTTGTTTTTTCCAGTATCCTGAGCAAAATGTAGCTGGACAAAGGGAACATTTGATTCAGAAATAGGAGAACTGGGATACTTGAGCCAAACAAGTCCGAGAACCACTGGTATAGACAATGGAAAACAAAACTAACCAATACAGTAATGGTTATACTGCAGTCCTAAGAATGCAGCACATTCTTGTTTTCTGTAACTGCAGTACGTCATTTTGACCTTTCGACTTTGCATTTCCTTTTTAGGGCATTGAAGGGAGCTACGGTAGCTTCATCCCCTATATGCATCAAATCTAACTCTTCACCTTTCCCTTGTGTCTCCTCCAATAATAATCACTCACAGTCTCCCAGGAACCCATTTCTAATATTACGCTGCACTTCACAGGTCTCAATGCTCTTCAAGCCAGGCCTCTTCTGCATAGCTCTTTAGTGAACAGATAAGAGGGGCTAAGCCTGATGAGATGTTGCATTGCTGACTGCTGATGTGATGTCTGCTTATATGCCCCCCCCCCCCCCCCCCCCCCCCCCCCCCCCCCCAGCAGAGCACAAGACGGGGCCAACACTATAAAAGACAAAATCAACATCAAGGTAATTGATGGAATTGTGTTGTCAGTTAAAGAAGAAGAGGTTTAAAGTGTGTAAGCTGATCTGATCAATGCAGAGATGAAGTTACAGTAGTTAAAAACAGTATGATGGGTGCAGGACAAGTACAGTTATTCCCATTGCTCACACAAGCAGGTGTTGTGTGAGAAAACACACATGGTCATATCGCAGTGAGAAGCATCTCAAGTGCATCTTGTTTACTTTGTGGATCTGGAGTCTTCGAAGTATTCTGAGAACAGGGATGCTCTTATAACAGATATATGCTTTGTTGTTTTGATGATGGCACTGTGGAAAACAGCTTATCGATCACTGAAGTATTAAGACTTTGTAGAATAACCAACCTTAACAGGTCTGTCCTTTGCTTACTGACAACTGTATAAATGAAAAAAATCAGCTTTAGTGTAAAGGTGTTGATTTACAAATCATGCTGCAAATCCTAGATAGAATTGATTTCCAGCTTTCTCCCAGGGCTTCCAATTAAGTAATGGCTCAATGAATCCTATCAAATCTGCATTGGCAGGCGAGAGAGCAGGAGCATTCATTAGATGCCAATAGGGAGGGAGAATTACACAACAATAGTACGCAACTTATGGACACAAAAGTTACCAATGGCGAGTCGGTGAGAGTGACTTGAATGTAAATAGGAGAAAGTTGTTTGTGTTTAAACATAACAGCAAGAAAATATAGTTTTCGTTTCTTGTATCCTTTTTTTTCCACATAATGTTCTTTATTGTCTTATAGGGCAAAGAAGCCTGCCCATTCTTTTTTTTTTTTTTTTTTTTTTTTTTTACATGTGAGGAATGTGACCCCCCCTGATACTTCCTTGTTTGGTATCAACCCTGCTTAGCTACATCAAGGAAGGTCTAAATCTCTAACTCACTTCACAGCAATTGACCCGGAAAAATATTTGCAAATTTGGTTTCTTACTCACTACGTGAATGCCTGGGTTCAATTGCCAGGCAGGAAGCCTTTCTGGGACAGATCTTCCTTCTCCCACTCCCCATGCTTGCATGTGTTCTTTCTGGGTTATTCAGCTTCCTCCCACCATCCAGAAACATGTGCATTAAGATGACTGGCCTCTATGTGGCCTTGCAACAAACTAGTTAAACCCTGTTACCCTGAGTGCAGCTATAGAAGCTGGATGGATTACTATGATTATTATGAATTAAACCCAAAAAGTGACATTTTAAGAGATTATGGCTGACTGTGTTTGAAGTGTCATACTAACGTACTACTCATACTAAGTCTGACGTCAAAATGAGTATGTAGTGCGTTCACATTTGATAGTATGGATGGATTGAGTACATGAGAAATACTGGGATGTATACTATATCGGGACATTTTTAGAAGTATGCACGGTAGGCACGCTAGTCATACACAACCGCCACATAATGCATTCCGAGCAGAATGTCAAATGGTCCTGGGACGGCTTAAAGCGAAAAATCAAACATCCCCTTTTCAAAACAAAAGCATCTCTATTTGTCTTCCTTTAGTTTTTTTTAAACGCTTTTGTAAATAGGGCTCTTGTTTTGAAGTTAACCAAATGTTATGTCAGTAGCACAATGGCGGGTCTCTGAAAACCTCAGAGATGTCAGCATGAAATGTGTTTCCGTGAGTTTTACAGATCAAATGACCACATGTTGATATTTTACTTGGTCACTTTCTCGCTTAAAATGCTTTCAGAACTTCTAAAGGTGGCAAATTGACGTAGATATTTAGCCTCAGTGTGCTTCTGGTTGTTGTCGTTGTAGGTTCGAAATGCATCTTGGGAAACTTGGAAGTATACTTCAGTAGGAACGGTCAGCATCCTAACAATCTTAACCATACTTATAGTATATAGTAGACAGTACGGTATATACTATTTGTACTGCATATACAAAGTATGCTATTTCAAACACAGCCTATGGAGTAAGACTGTGTTTATTAAAACTTAGGATGTAACTGAGGCTTACATCGGGTTCATATTAAAAGTAAAAGCCAAAATGGTAAAATGGCCAAAATATCCAGAGAAGTACCTCCATGAATAAAAGGCTTACATATTGAGTTTTTCTTTGTTTAGAAAAGGGAGAATGTTTTGTCATGTATGATTATTAGAAACAATTAGGTAAATGTTTTTAAGAGAAAAATATGATCAAGTGATCAACGTGTAGCTAACACAACCATTCTACAACATGACAATACACATGATAAGTAGCTACAGAAGATGAATACGTATTTCATCTGGCCCCATGATTATTGTATGGTAATTGTTTTTAGCATGGCTCTTTGTTAATACAGTATATAATGACAGTCAATATCTGGATAAATATTACAGTAAAGTTCACAACTCAACTAACTAAGTATTAGATTGTAGTAGCCAAAGGAGTCTGGTGCTAAATTGTGTAATCTTCTTTCAAAAGGCCACTTGTACCACAGCATTTAGCACTTGATCAAAGTGTCAGTCACCACCAATCCTTGCTGACAATGCCCCTGAACAACTGAGGGCATGGGCTAAACCACTCTCTCTCTCCTAATCTGTGGATGAGGAGGGAAAAAAAACCTTACTTGATGGGGAATTATGGTCAAGTGTTAAGAGCATTTCTAGCGCTTTCCATCTAACAGTGTTGCCTTAACATCCAGTCTCAGCAAATTAGATTTAATGGGTGAAAAATGCCTGATGTACTTGCTAAGGCTGAGAGCTGTAGCCTGTCCTTGTTGAGAGACAAAACTGAAAACTTGTTAGGTTCACTGGAGTCTCCAAATTGAGCATCAGAGTCAAAGCATTACTGTCCATATGTTGTGTTCAGTGTTTCAGTGCTGTTAGCGCTGAGTTAGCCATCTGTTCTGGGTGTCGCTGAATGCTGCTGAGGGAGCTGAGATTGGTTCCAGCATCTTAAACACTTTTATTGATACACACAGACCTGGTCAGAGCAGGTTACACTCCCAGTTAGGATCATGGAAAATAACATTTGCTCCATCTCAGTATCTAGTTTAGACTTTTTTTAGACCTGTGTCCTGGGTATGATGGGTTCACGAGGGGAACAGTACTCAGCCATGTTGGGAAGTCCAGAAATCACACAGCATCTCACCCAATCATACTCACTATGGTTCATGCCAGAAAATACCACAGACCAAGTATTTTCAGTGTAGTCATAGCACTCAACAATTCTGTTTCCTGTGCTACAAGAAACAACAAAGATCTGCTTGTTCATCACTGCAATGTCAAAGTAACTGTGTTTGTGGACCATTTCAGGGACATCGTACCAGGTGTTGGTCACTGGGTTGTAAGCCTCAGCAGAACTCAGATCTCTGAACCCATCGCTTCCTCCAACTGCAAAAATGTGGCCCATATATGCAACGACCCCAAGGTCACACCGAGGTGTTCCCATGGGAGTGATCAGTGTCCACTGGTTGGTGTCTGGGTTGTAATACTCAGCAGTATTCAGTGATCTATTACTCCATCCTCCACATATGTAAATCTTGTTGTTCAGTGTGGTGCAGCTGGCGTCTTCCCTCCCTTCATTCATTGATCCAATGAACGTCCACTGGTTGATGTTGGGCTGGTAGCGTTCAGCAGTTCTGAGTAAGGTACCATCATCATCCCTGCAGCCTCCCATAGCATAGATGTATCCCTTTAGCATGGTAACACTCATTAAGTACCGTGACTCCTGCATTGGTGACATCTCCTGCCAAGTGTGTGTGACTAGGTTAAACCTCCACACTCTGTTACAGGGGCCGGTCCAACTTAAACCACTACCCACAATGTAGAAGCATCTACCAAGGAAGACAGTGCTGTAGAATAGTAAATGAGTCATGGAATCCTCCAGACTGGGATTAGTCTGAACTGTGATCCAGCTGTTAGTTCTGTAGTCAAAGGCCTCTATGGTCTTAGAAAAGAATCTAAACATCAGTAAGACGGCGTTTGGCAAACGACGGCAAAACAAGGTGTTGTTGATCCCAGACTCAGAGCAGAGTAACGAAGGTTGAGACATGACTTTAAGGGTATCAGAGACCAAGAGGTGGGACTCAGGGTTTGTTTTTACCACATCATTGTTAAGCAAATTGTCTGTGATGTAACTTTTGTCCATCAGCCCCAGTCGTACCTTTGGTAACAGAGTAGAAATGGCTCCCTGTCGTTCCTCAGGCATGTGGTTTATCCATCTTAAAACACTTTGATAAACTGTGCTCTCCTGGGTCACAGTAAGGTCATCCTGACCCAGGATATCAGCCAGCTCCTGCACCACAAGCTGCAAAAACTCTACACAGAGTGAAACTTCCTCAAAATTCTCACAGATAAAGTGAAAGGCCTCATTCTTCAGTTGAAACAAAATGGGAATATACCAGACTTTAGTAAACTGCCACAGCCCAATGCATTTTTCTGGGCAGAGATGATCCTTCAGAGCTTCAAAGCATGTTTGTTCCAGAGTCTTTACATTGAACTGATGCACTTCTATCATTAGATCAAAAATATAACTGTTGTCAGAATGACAGAGATTAAGTAAATTCACTGAGTCCAAGGAGTTTGTGGGTTATTGTGTCTCTCTCAGAAGATTGTCCCTCATTAAAGAATACTCAATGTGCTGCTGAGTCCTTTGATGTGTGACCAGCTCCTGATGATGTCATCAGCAGTGTGTGATGATGTCACAGTGAAATTCACACTGACATTCCATCTGCTGGCTCCTGATTGGTGGATGGCATGACAAGTTCTGCGTTCTGTGATGTGTGTGTGGGAGGGTGTAGAGAGGGAGGGTACTGGCTCCTTATTGGTGGATGATGTTCTTTTTTTTGTCCAGCATCCCAATAAGGGTGTGTCTCAGCTATGCATCCTCACTTGAACTTGAGGAAATGCTAATATTCTAGTTTATTATTAGTTTACACTGAGCCTACAGTTTGAAGCATGCAGACAGTTGAGATCAGATGTCTGCTGTAATGTTTTTTCTTGTTTGAACTGGGTGTGTTAATTAAAATGATCATGTGTAGGGTTTCCTTTGGTCATTCATTTCAATACAATTTTGCATTGTACGGTACAATGAATGTACCTGTCTCTAAAAAGGACTTGGAGATAATACTCCTGTTTGACTTTTCACACCTTCATTTTAACAAACTACCAAACTGTGCAACATACAGGGAACCAAACAATTAAATGTTAACCTTGTAACAACTCATTTGGTCTCAGAGTCAAGGAGGAGTAACATGACCAGTTAGAATGGTGTAAAAACCAAACAACGTAGTTATTTGTAGCGGTAGACTACATTTCCCACAATGCACCGCTTCGGGTTGGAGCGTGTTTTCCTGTTATGTAATAAACAGAGCTGACGTGAGTCCACCGTGTCCCGGTTCCGTGATTATACATGGTGTCAGAAGTGACGGACTGCAAGTCTCCACGGTATGTTCAGGTGCAGTACAGTGTAGTTAACTTGCGGAAGAAGTTTTCGTGCACTTTTAAAACCGGAAATGACCGTCACAAAGGTGGAGGCGGTCACCGGTGCTAGTTGCTAGCTGCGAGAGTGCTAGGGGGCGGCTGCACATGGCATGTCGGCGGAGGGAGAAGTGAATGGGAGCGCATCTGAAGAGTCGGCGGAGGGAGAAGTGAATGGGAGCGCATCTGAAGAGTCTGATTCTGAACGCGGAGAAGCCAGGAATCCACACAGAGTGATGGCGACTACTGTACAAATAACTCCACCAGAAATATTTAACTTTTCACATCCTTCAGAATGGCCAAAGTGGATCAGAAGATTTGAAAGGTTTCGTATTGCAACAGCTCTTGACACTAAACCAGATGAATATCAGGTGAATTCACTCCTGTATGCAATGGGTGACGCAGCAGATGACGTTTTGACTGTTTTACCACTGAGTGCTGATGATAAAAAGAAGTATGATGCTGTCAAAACAGCATTTGAACAGCATTATGTTGGAAAACACAATGTAATTTTTGAAAGAGCACAGTTCAACTCCAGGAGGTGAGAGTGCAGAATCATTCATCACATCTGTACACAAACTAGCAGAAAATTGTGGATTCGGAGTGCTTAAAGAAGAACTTATAAGAGACAGAATTGTAGTTGGCATAAGAGACAAAAGACTGTCAGAGCAGCTACAAATGGACTCAGACTTAACTCTTGCTAAAGCCATACAAAAAGTCAGACAGAGTGAAACTGTAAAGAAACAACAAACAATTATGCACAGCAGCTCGGCAGAGGAAAAACCACAGAATATGGACTTGATACAGTCAAATAAAACAAGAAGAAAATCACAGACATGGCAAAAGAGAGAACAAAAGCAAGTAATACAAAATGAAAAAGAGTGCAGTCGCTGTGGTCGGAAGAACAAACACTCATGGAAAGACTGTCCAGCAAAGGATGTACAGTGCCGAAAATGCCAGAAGAAAGGACATTTTGCTGTAGCTTGTCGCAGTAGCAGAGCTGCAGGGTTACGTGAAGTGACAGAAAACCAAAATGATACAGACAGCGAGGATTGTGTGTTCCTGGGAGAAATAGGGACAGAGAGGTCAGAGCCCTGGGTGCAAAATATCAAGTTAAATGGGGAAAATTTAGAATTTAAACTAGACACAGGGGCAGATGTCACATCTATTCCAGAGAATATGTATAGACCAGACAGGGACGGCAGGCTGCAAAATCCTAGAAAGAGACTACTAGGGCCAGGCAGTTACCCACTAAAAGCAAAGGGCTGCTTTGGGGCAACGCTGGTAGTAAAAGGGCGCAGCACGTCACAAAATGTTTACCTCGTGTCAGGTCTTGTACAACCACTATTGAGCAGACCAGCATGTGAGGCTTTAGGACTAGTGTACAGAGTAGACACAGTCACTGAAACAGAGACAGATTTCAGAGCAGCATACCCTGATGTGTTTAAGGGTTTAGGAACGCTGAAAGAGCCTTATCACATAGAGCTGGAGCAGGGAGCAGTACCTGTAGCCCTGTCTGCTCCACGACGTATCCCCCTTCCCCTCAAAGATGCAGTGAGAACAGAACTGCAGAGAATGGAAGAAATGGGAGTCATTTCCAAAGTAACTGAACCAACAGAGTGGTGTTCAGGTATTGTTGTGATTCCCAGACCAGCTAACAAGCCCCCTAGAATATGTGTAGACCTCACACCCCTGAACGCAGCAGTGAAAAGGGAACGGCATATTCTCCCAGCAGTCGAGCAAACTTTAGCAATGATGAAAGACGCTAAAGTTTTCACCAAGCTCGACGCCCGTTCCGGATTTTGGCAAATTCCTATTACAATTGAGTCAAGGCCTCTCACAACGTTCATCACTCCTTTTGGAAGGTTCCAGTTTAACAGACTTCCATTTGGCATAGCATCTGCACCCGAGCATTTCCAGAGGAGAATGTCGCAGATGCTGGAGGAATTCCAGGGTGTGATCTGTCACGCAGATGATGTTCTTGTTTACGGCAGAGACAAACAGGAGCATGATAAGAGACTGCACTGTGTTCTCAAAAAGTTTCAAGAGGTGGGACTCACGCTTAATGAGAAGTGTGAGTTTTCCAAAAGTGACATTATCTTTGTGGGACACAAAGTTTCTGCTAAAGGCATTGAGGCGGATCCAAATAAAGTAAAGGCAATACAGCAGCTGCCACAGCCACAGAGTGTAGAGGATGTGCGTCGTCTCATGGGCATGGCTAACTATTTAGCTAAGTTTATGCCACAGTTAGCCACAATCACCACACCACTAAAGGAGCTGCAGAAAGAGAGAAATGAGTGGATTTGGGCAAAGCCACAGGAAACCGCTTTTCAGAGACTAAAGCAGATATTAAGCTCTCCTGAAGTGCTTGCTCAGTACTCCAACTCAGCAGAAACAAGAGTAGCCGCAGATGCATCGCCATATGGTATTGGAGCCGTACTCACACAGAAGCAGTCTGACAGCTCTTGGCGATCTGTGACATACATCTCCAGAGGACTCACTGACACAGAGAAACGCTACGCGCAAATAGAAAAGGAGGCACTCGCAGTCACGTGGGCGTGCGAAAGACTTTCTTCTTATCTGATGGGACTACAGTTCACACTCATCACGGATCACAAGCCCCTGGTTCCTCTTCTGAGCACAAGAGGCCTGGACGATCTTCCTCCCCGCATCTTGAGATTCCGCCTCAGGCTGCTTCGCTTCACATTCACAATCGTTCACGTTCCAGGGAAGAACCTCGTCACCGCTGATGCCCTGTCGCGAGCTCCACTGGCAGGCCCACCCTCCGCAGGAGATCTTCAGCTTGAGAAAGAGGTAGAGGTTTTTGTGGACTGTGTAGTATCTCATCTCCCAGCTACAGATAAAAGGCTGGAGGAGATAAAGTTAGCACAGGGAAAAGATGAACTGTGTATAAAGATCAGGAAACAATGTGAGTCAGGCTGGCCAGAAAGATGTAGGTTAGACCCAGACATAAAAGGTTATTGGCAACACAGGATGGATCTATATGTAGCACAAGGTCTTCTCATGAAAGGAGAGAGACTTGTGATACCACATCCGCTGAGAGCAGGTATTTTACAATGTTTGCATGAAGGCCACCAGGGCATTTCAAAGTGCAGAGCCAGGGCTAAAGAGGCAGTATGGTGGCCAGGCATCTCCGCACAGATAGGACAGATGGTGGAAAGTTGTGAAACATGTCAAAAACATAGGTTACAGAACTGTGAACCACTATTGCCTACTCCTGTTCCTGACCGTCCTTGGCAGAAGGTTGGCATGGATCTGTTTGAGTGGTCAAAGAAACAGTACATTCTTATTATTGACTTCTTCTCTAGATACATTGAGATAGCCGAACTGAAACACATGTCAGCAGAGGTCACTATTAAGGCAGTCAAAGAGGCCTTTGCGAGACATGGCACTGCAGAAACTGTGGTATCAGATAACGGGCCGCAGTTTTCATCAGAACAGTTCAGGCGTTTTGCAAAAGAATACCAGTTCACACATGTTACGAGCAGCCCCAGGTACCCCCAGGCCAACGGTGAGGCAGAGCGCGCTGTTCGGACCATCAAGGACTTGTGGAAAAAGGACAGTGACTTTAACAGAGCGCTGCTGGCGTACAGAGCCACCCCGCTGGAACATGGGTTCTCGCCGGCGCAGCTGCTCATGTGAAGAAACCTGCGCACCTTCCTTCCCCAGTCTGCAGCCAAACTGGTTCCTAAATGGCCAGATTTGGTCGCTTTTCGAAAAAAGGATGTGGAGCGGAGACGTGAGCAGGCAAAACACTACAATCGGAGACATCGTGCCAGACTACTCCCAAAACTATCGACCGAGGATTTTGAAGTGGAGGCTGGCTTGACCGCAGTGCTGCAGGTGAGGAGACGGTGCACGCTCACGCATCTTTGCTACGGTGAATGCACCGACTATAAACACCAATGTGCTCCTTTGGTGTGCCCGTGGTCCGTGAACGGAGCCAGGAATAACGAGTCCTACACTGAGTGCGCGCTCACATTGAGGGCAGCAGTAAAAAGGAAACATGGAAAAACTTCTGTATATAACATTGTGTTCATGTAAACTGAGATGTGTAAGAACTGGAAGATGCAATATACTGTTGTAGTTCTTGATGTCAATTTATTTTATTTTAAAGTATTTTGAAGTTATTTTTAAGGTATTTATGGCTCCTGGAGGACTTTAAATCAGGTGAGATGAGGTTAAATGGTTCCTTGTAGAGTAAAGGTTACAGACCCCTGACCAGGGGAAGAGGGTTAGGAGACCCCACTATCAGAGCTGGACCCTCTGAATTTAATTCATGGGGTGAAACAATGCAGATTCTAAGTTGGTTATTCTACTGTAATGTTATTTCAAGTACAGCATTTCTGCAAAATAAAAAAAACAGAATACATGCAACCTGTTGTTATGCTTTGCTGTTATTTGAAAATTTATATAGAATAAATGACCTATTATTTCAGCCACTGCTTGTTGCAGAAAAACTTAATATTGACACAAAAACATGAAAACTTTTAGCTAATATATCTCGAGTCGTTGTCAATCTTTACTTCAGGCAAAACTACGGTACGCCAGTTAAAGGAGACATATCATGCTTTTAAATCCTTCCTTTTTACATATAAATCATACAGTTGTGGTCTAGTCACTCTCATAATTTTGAAATTAATAAACAAATAATGCAAACAATCAGCGCATGATGAGCTGCACACATACCGATGCTGTCGGTTGCAGTTTTGGTTTGTCACTGCTCAGCAGCCAGAGCAGACTGGCAGTAAACAGGTAGAAGGATCTCCTGCTAGGGGGACAGCAGCAGAGAGCATCAGAGGCAGGGATCAGTTTGCTTTGACTTGTAACATATGCTAACCTTGCTATTAACTTTTTATTTTTTATTTTCCTCATTTGAGATGTGGCTTGTGAGGGGGAGGGTGCAGAGCAGCAGCACCGCCTCCACACGTGTGTTACATGTAAACAGGTCTTATAATGTTTGTTAGTCCTCTTTAACCATAACCTGGTTTGTGTTTGTGTTACATGTAAACAGGTCTTATAATGTTTGTTAGTCCTCTTTAACCATAACCTGGTTTGTGTTTGTGTTACATGTAAACAGGTCTTATAATGATTGTTAGTCCTCTTAAACCATAACCTGGTTTGTGTTTGTGTGTTACATGTAAACCGGCCTCATAAACACTCTTGGTCTCATAAACCATGTCCTCATAAGCCTGTGATATGTCACATATTTTTCTAAAAGAAAAATGATGATTTTGAAGTCAGATTTGTGTTCTGCTAAAAAAATCAAAATTTTTGATATGCCTTTTAAGTTCACCAGATGTAGCGTTAGGTGTGGTCTCATAAACCACCAAAACGCAAGAAAATCCAAAATCGGTCTCTTAAACCACGTGTGTGTGTGTGTGTGTTTGTGTGTGTGTGTGTGTGTGTGTTGTAGTGTTAATTGACTTGTCTAAATTGATGAAAAAATAAATGGTTTTTATCACCAATTGCCATTTTGAGGAAAAATATAGAGATATGAATATTGTTGTTTTATCTTGTAAATGATATGATTGTCTAAACTGTGTAAATTGAGGTGTAGGATTTTATTATTATGAGTGTGTTACCTCAATAACAAATAGAAATCATGAGACTGATATGATGCCTTGTTATGTAGCAAGTGATGCTAATGCTAATGCTACTCTATAGTTCATTCATTCCATTCATTTTCAGACCCACTTATTCCTGTTTTACAGGGTTGCGGGGGTCTGCCGGTGCCAATCTCTGGCTATCATTGGGCGCTGGGTGGGGGTACACCCTGGACAGGGTGCCAGTCCATCACAGGGCAACACAGACAGACAACCACTCACTCTCATTCACTACTATGGGCAATTTAGAGACTCCATTCAATCTTATAGTCATGTTTTTGGATTGTGGGAGGAAGCCGGAGTACCCGGAAAAAACCCATGCAAACAACACTATAGTTAAAAGACTGTGTGACTATAAGAACATGTCAGATCTTTTGTTTGATGTTCATTGTACTTGGAACCAGTTTGATAAATTACTTTCATACAATTTAAAAAAATATTTGAAAATGACCTTGTCTTAAATGATCTTTTATTCCTTTTTTCCATTTAGGGTGATGATTTTAAGTAGGTGAATTGGTTTGTTTTATTGGTAAATAACTTTAAAATAGTTTAAATGATTTTAATGAAAAAAATTGTATTTTGATAGTGTTTTTTTGTCAGAAGCAGCAACATAAGTGATAGTTTTGTTGATAATGTGGTTATTTGGTCCATTTTTCTATAACCAGTTACATTGTATTTTAGGTTTAATTTCCCTTTCAACTAAGAATCATTTGGCAAGTATTTATTCTGAAAATCCATATTGCAGTAGGTGAATTTCATGTGAATTAATAATTAGAATAAAAATAATTATCTGATAGTTGCAAATATTCTTTTTTAGACTATAAATAAATGTCAACAATGGGAGCTGGAATATGTCTCACATATAAACTTATATTTGTTTTATCAATGTCTGCAGCTGCCAGTATTGATGAGGAGGCTTTGAAAAGCCTTAGTCGTGATGACCTGAAGGATCTTTTTCCTGGAACTGAGATTGATTTCATCAGTCAAAAGATAAACACACATTGGAATAACTAATGGCATTATTACTATGAATATTGTCTCATATTATTAATGCTCTTAATTGTCTTCTTTTTTAAAATCTCCCACAATTTTAATAGTGTGAAAATACCAGTGACCATGATGCCAAAACTTGTAACTTTTTTTCTTTTATTAACCTAAACTTTGGGTGGGACAGCAGCAAGAAAAACCACTTATTATTGTTATTATTATTATTAATATTTCACCATAGTTGACCATCTACACCAAAATGTACAAGTGACTCCAAAATATGAGGTCCCTGAGGAAGAGGCAGGGCTCCACACCACAACGATGGGTGTTAAAGAAGAGTTTCTTCTGCTCAAACAACACAGACAATGACACTGATGGTGACAGAAGTGGTGACACAAGCAGTTCAACCATAATTATTGAGAGCAATGATTGACCTCAGCGAGGACAGTTTAAATGGAGGTTTGTGCTAAAAGTGGGAACAATTCTGTCATAGTTCTGATTTGTGTACATCTAAAAAAGTTTAAACCTGTACTGAGATTATATTTGCCTCTGTCTCATGTGCCAGAGTACATTGTAATGTACACAATGTTGGATAATGACCTGTGTTTTACTGTTATTTTGCTTATGTGTTTACAAATGATTTCATTATTTTCCCCAGGAAAAGCGTCTCCACTTAAATCAGCTGACACAGTCATTTTCCACATAATCAATATCAAACACATTTTTAGAATTTCCTAACAATAAGTAAAACATTAAGCTGATCAAATGAAATGGGTAATTGACCATTCCTAAAAAACATCTGAAAGTCCATTAAGAAAACACTGCTCTACTCAAACTATTATTGTTTTTTAGACTTTAGGTGAAGTGAAGTTTGACCTCTGATAGGTGTACCTTACACTCTTTATGATATAACTGTTTTCTGGTTTTGTCAAACCTAGTGGGGGAAGTAAGTAATGACTTTCTAATATAATTGTGCATTATATTTTAGTCATACACATGCCAATAACTATGATTTATCTTCTCTGATGCTAGTGTAATAGTGTTTCCATGGAAACGTCTTTGCCTCATCGTCTTATTTTATAGTCTGAGGATGCAGGTGAGTCACTACAAAACATTGAGCAAAATGTACAAGAATCCCAACACAAAACCCAACCAAGGCGATTTTGCCCAAATTTTGGACCTTGAGTTCAAGGCTAGACGGGCTTTCATTGATGCAGATATTACAAAGGAAGAAGACTGACCTATAAAACTCTTTGATGTATACCCCTGCTTCAAAGACACTGGAAATGTCAGCTTTTTGACTTCCGTCCTTGGTACTGTGTGTTTCTGTCTGTGCAGTCTGCCCTGTATCAAGCCTACTCAGTGGTAATAACTGAACAGAATTGTGCCCAAGGCAATGGATGAGCTGCATCGCCAAATTGCAACCCCCAATTTTTATTTTTATTAATAATTTAAAAGGTACAATAAACATTAAACACACCCTTTACAATTACTCTACATGTTTTCTCTTAATTGAATATTAATATTACAAATGCTTTTGGATTTTGCACCATTGTTGTTATTGTTCCCTCGAGACAATTACACTATACGTGTAAGTTTATATTGTATTATAGTGCATTATTCTAAATGTTAAATTAGGTTCTATTTTTTTCAATGGTTTGTTGTGTCACAGAATTGCATTGTTTTGTCTTGATATATAAAATAAATATGTGCTAACCACTACATTAATTATAATTAAATTCAGTACATCTACACGTTTGCTATATGTTGTCACCACTAAAATTTTGTATTTTTTTTCTAGATCATCATCAACTCAGGCTGATTAAAACCATCCCATCTGAGCTGGGACATGAACTGATCCATTTATTCACACATTAGTTCTTCTAATGTCTTTAAACATCATATCAGGATCTAAAAAAACCTGATTTACTTAATTTTTCTACGGAGCCCTGGAGGTGACAATGGATGAGAAAAAAAAGAGGTAATTATGTCGGGATCCCGACTTACTAAGTCAGGGCCCCAATTTAATATCTTGGGGCCCGAGTTAATAAGTTGGGGCTCGAGATAGTTAAGTCAAGGGTGCACGAGATAGTAATTTGGGGAACGAGATAGACTGTGGTAATGCCATCAGCGGTTTAAAACTAGAATGCCCATCTTCATCGCGTAGTACGGTAAAGACGTACTGTACCGTGCTTCAAATTTCACCCAATCCATACAGTACTATATGTGTTGTGTGTGTTTTGCGTAATTATGAGGAAATGCTACTGTGATTCCAGTTGAAAATTGACAGGGAGGTACCTGGGAGGCTGTAGAACAAAAATCTGGTGCAGTGTCTCGAAAACAACTTGATTTTCAATGAATTTTTGGTACAATACACCTGTACTGTTGGTGTAATTTATGCTTGCAACTGAGGTGTACTTGAACGCACCATGAAGCATTTTTGGTACAATACGGCTATACAGTGCTGTTGGTGTGATTTCAGGTGTACATGAACGCACCATGAAGCTCCTGTTGGCTTCTGATGGCTTTACCGTAATACGCGATGTAAATGGGCATTCTAGTTTTAAACCGCTGATAGCGTTACCGCAGTCTATCTCAGGCCTCGACTTAATTATCTCGAGCCTTACTATCTCGTGCACCCCCTGACTTAACTATCTCGTGTCCCGACTTATTAACTCGGGCCCCAAGTTAATATCTTGTGCCCCCGACTTAGTAAGTCGGTATCCCGACATAATAACGTTTTTTTTTTATTATCTTTTTTATCTCATCCATGTCACCTTCATATTCTTTAGAATTGTTCTCTAAATAATTTTGAAATATACTTTTGGTAATACATTATAATACGGGTCCCTTACCAAGCATTAAATAACAGTTTAATAATATGTTATTAATTATTATACTGTATTACCTAACATTAATTAACATATCAGTTAATGCATTAATGTTTTGACGTGTACTCGGTAATGAATTAAAATGAACATGTCCATCTTTGTCTTTGATATATTTGCTTGTTTATTCCAATAATAACTTAAAGCATTTCCAACATATACAGAAAGTTC